>NC_134402.1:265538273-265720773 GCF_038048845.1 Mixophyes fleayi
TTTTGCTCATATGTGGACTGCTTTGAATCCATTCTGAGCCCAAAGCACTTGTAGTGCTACAAATTGTTTTTGACACTGCTGCAAAATAGTACTTTTTTTCACAGCCAGAAAAATGTCTGCAAAAGAATGGGGGACACCCTTAAAAGCAAATGGAAGTGCTACATATATCATCATCATCATCATTTATTTATATAGCGCCACTAATTCCGCAGCGGTGTACAGAGAACTCATTCACATCAGTCCCTGCCCCATTGGAGCTTACAGTCTAAATTTCCTACTATAGACACACACTCACACACAGACAGACAGACAGAGACTAGGGTCAATTTTTGATTGCAGCCAATTAACCTACCAGTATATTTTTTTGGAGTGTGGGAGGAAACTGGAGCACCCGGAGGAAACCCACGCAAACACAGGGAGAACATACAAACTCCACACAGATAAGGCCATGGTCGGGAATCGAACTCATGACCCCAGTGCTGTGAGGCAGACATGCTAACCACTACGCCACTTTTACAGTGCTGCGAAATAGTAGTTTTTTCACAGCCAGATAAATTTCTGCAAAAGAATGGGGGACACCCCAAAAGCAAATGGAAGTGCTAAATATATTGTTTTACAGTGCTGCAAAATAGTACTTTTTTTCACAGTGTTATGAGCGTTTTGTCGCTATACAATAACGATTGTCGAACCTTGATTTGTGTTTCCAACGCACAAATATTTATTCTCAAAAAGTAGCAGAATAATCAAGCTAAATAATAGTAATGTCACTCACCGCACCGTGAGTCCCTCTGCGCTGGTGTGTGGTTCTCTAGCCTTCCTGCCGGCGCCTGTCCTGAGCCGCGGCCGTCCGTCATCTTGATGGACTGCGCATGCGCAGCATCCAAGAACTCTTATGACCTTTGCTTTTAATCTAATTGGTGGATCAGGCACCTCTCCCTATTTAAGGCACCTGTGCTCATTACATCGTTGCCTGATCTTGAGTCTCATTCCCTGTGAGTCTCTGAAGGTGTCTCCTGTGTCCTGCTCGTGTTTTCAGCTTCCTGCTGATTATCTGCTCTACTCATCGGCGGTTCCCATACCCGCTACTGACTTCTGTATCCTGCTCGTGCCCTCAGCTGTCTGTTGGATTACCTGCTCTGCTCACCTGCGGTTCCCATACCCGCTTCAGCCGTTCAGCGCTCCTGCTGTGCCTGCATATCCTCGTGGACAAGCTCCTCTACTCATCAGCGGTATGCTTACTTGTTATTGACTATCAACTGTTACCTTGCATATCCGCTTAGGACAAGCTTCTCTACTCAGCAGCGGTATCTATACCCGCTATAGACTATTAGCTGATATGCTGCATATCCGCTTTGTACAAGCCTCTCTACTCAGCAGCGGTATACATTCCGCCATAGACTATTACTGACGCCTCCTCTATCTACCTGCACCTGGACAAGCCTTCTCATCACAGCAGTGGTACAACTTGCTATACGCAGACCACTGACTCTCCCATTACCTTCCTTCACCTGCTCACGTCCACCCTGCTCTCCGTGGTTGAAACCTGCCTTCCTCTATAGCTGCAAGTCGCTGACTCATCTACCAGTATAGCTGCAAGTCGCTGACTCATCTACCAGTATAGCTGCAAGTCGCTGACTATCATCAATTCCATTGGCATCCTCTCTCCATCTGCTGTTAAATACGTTCCACTATTCACCCTGCTGCCAGAGGACCGCTGTGCAAACTCCGCCCCTCTGGTAAGCATAGTCAACTGGTGAATCCTGGGCAGAACTCCTAGTGCCCGTGACAAGTAAGTACAGCCGTTACTTATCGCAGGCGCTCTGGATCCAGTGAACAGTCTTTCAGTTCTGAAGTCTGTGGTCAAGGTGACTGAACACTACATGAGAGCGACTGCTTATATGCAAACAGAGATACAGTGAAACAATGCAGATGGTATAGCTTGCTTCTATTGGTCCAGGCATCAGGAGGGTCCAGGGGGTTACACATCATAGGCTGATTCAATCTAAGGAATCCAAAGGGGGGGTCTCTCCAGGGGATGAGCTCTGTTCTTCCCGCCAAACTGCTCTGTTCTTCCCGCCACACTCCAATTACAATCAGTCCATTAGCATTTGACAGTTAATATCATATTAAAGGTTTATTCCCTAACATCAATAACTAGAGTATGCAATGTGTGATCTCTTCGCCGAATGCACCGAACAGCTGCTGATGTAAAGGGGATCAATATGATATTAGACATGACACATTTCTTTTAACCTGAACCATATGTATCACTAATATGCATATAACTTATAATATTACACATAAACACTACTATATTTCGACATAAATAACTATGTGTTGCAACTACGATTAATGTGTACTATTTTGCAAATGTGCGTCTTTGTGCGAATGTATGTAAAAGCGTAAATGCTGTTGTTGCCACGTGTTGCAGCTGGGCACGCCCTTCCATGCCGTAGCGTGCTCTACGCATCTTTTCAGACAAAGACAACCAAGTTTGCTCGATTTTAATTGAAATGACTTCATCCAATTTGCTGACTTCGACAGCTCCACCCTTTGATAGTGTAATAAACTATCACCTAATCACCGTTTCAAGTTCAGGATTATACAATACATCTTCACAGACCATGATCTCGGTATCTCTCACCACCCTTTCAGTCTCTTTCTCAGTGTTACTGCCAGAAGACTGTTTTCCACACTTCAACACAGTAGGAACACATTTGACACATAAACCAATTGCTAAGATGACACCCAGTATAAGGAGAAGGAGCTTACCTACACTAGCAACCATTTCCTGTACCCACTCCCCCAGACCAGAGAACCATTTCACAGGGTTCAACCACGAGAACCAACTTGCCACCTTTTCCCCGACATCATATAACGAAGAATTATGGTTCCTTCGAAATTCCCATTTCAGTTGCAGAATTTCATCCATCTTCCGGTCTATAACCTCCTTCGGGTCATCCGTATTATTGGTGATGTACGTGCAACATTTGACACCAAACTGGGTGGCCAGTGTCACACAGTACCCGCCAGTAATAGAGGTGAGATAATTTAGTACCAGTCTATGTTGCACCAACTCCTTCTTGTACGCTTGTAGCTCCCTTCCAGTATACCTGAAAGTGTCATCATACATCTCGGTGATATTGTCTATTAATTTAGCTAGGTCTTGGATATATTTAAAGTTTAACGTTCCCCGAGCGGTCCTGCTGAGATCTAGAGCAACCATAACTTGAAACCCAGCGGTTTCACTAATCAATTTTGTAGCTATGGGTTCCTCCCCAGGAATCATATTTCTCTTGCCACGGTGTTCATACTGTGTGTGTATGTATGGCGGTGATGTAGTCTTGTGAATACCAACCATTTCCTCATGAGTAATAGTCATGATTTCAGGAACCAGTTTAGCTAAGAAACACAAGCCCTTGGAACTCGGAGTCACCCAGGAATAAGCTTTTCTCCCACAAACAAAGTACACATCATCAGGGAGAACATAAGGAACAGTATGCCCATTAATTATATCACACAGAGTTTTGATAAAACTACCCAAGCCTAGTGTCTCCATTTGCTCAAGACACGTGTCAGCATGGATGACATTCTTACAATTATCTATAGAGACTTTTCCAATGGATACTTTTTTATGTTTGGTTATACGCCCTAATTTGTGACTTCCATCAACATTCCTGCCTATTGGTGACCTTGTAAGTCTCCCTCTAAAATGAGCGTGGCGAGCCATTATCTGATCTGATGGGTCAGCCTCCCAATTCTCCAGACGCTTTGCATGAGAGATATTTAAGCACAGCAAAGATCTGTGTACAGAGTATTGTCGAAGCGTTAGACTAGGGGACCTAGTGTTATTGTACATCCCCTCTATGGGCCTCCCACCCCTCAATTCGAGTACTTTGGAGATGTTTAAAGGGAATGGCACTAGTCCTATGTTATGCTGCCCCTGCGGCACGTGAGAGCACACCCAGCACTCGGTTTGGTTTAGGACCTTACCCACCAAGGAGTGATAATCCTCCAGAGGATGCCCACCCACATTCAGATTACCGGTGGACTGGCATCGCTGGATGCATCTCTCTTCAACTAGGGAGTCACAGAACTTGCAGATACAATACTCATCAGACAATAGCCCCTCACACTGTCTCCGAGTTCCTGAGCTAGCAGACCTTTTCATAACCCCTGGACCAAGCTTGATAATGGGCTGCTCTGAGTATCCTAGTAATTTTTCCTCAAACTCCATTTCATCCGCATCACTGCCAGAACCTTCCTCTGTCCTCCATCCTCCTTCACAAAAATAGAATGTCCTAGAAAAAGTAAAAACAAGGAAAATCCTGGAACAAAAGAAAAACAAAAAACACCACTCCATCGCTGGAAATATAGTTCTGATGCAACGTCTCTGGTTCAGGTGTCTTGACTGCAGGCTTTAGGTCTCCCGGAACAGATTTACGAGTGACAGATCTGTGTCGTCGGTCTCAGTTTTATCTCGCACCTTCTCCGGGTTACTGACTCTTCTGTAGTGGGTGGAATGGACCCAAGTATCTCTCTCTGCAACCTTCAGTGATGTAGTACTGGTCAGCAGCACTTGGTACGGGCCTTTCCAACGGTCTGTTAAACAACCTGAACGTAAGAAATTGCGGATCATAACATAGTCCCCAGGTTCAACATCATGACAGTTCGTTTCTGGCATACCAGGTGACAGCATTTTGAGTTTTTGTTGTTGTTGTTTCAGCTGCCTGCTCATTTTTATAAGATATTGCACAGTCACTTCATTATTACACTTTAAGTCATCTTGCGGACTCACGATCAAATGAGGTTGTCGTCCAAACAGTATCTCAAAAGGGGACAGATTAAGAGGAGGTCTAGGAGTGGTTCGGATGCTATGGAGGACTAGTGGCAAAGCTTCAGGCCACCCCAACCCAGTTTCAGCCATTACCTTACCAAGTTTGTTCTTTATAGTACCATTTACTCTTTCCACCTTACCACTGGCTTGTGGCCGGTAAGGGGTGTGAAGTCTGCTACTGATTCCCATGAGTTTACACATATTTTGGAAGATATAGCCAGTAAAGTGGGTACCCCTATCACTTTCAATGATTCTGGGGATACTGAACCTACACACAAAATCTTGTACAATTTTCATTGCAGTGAACACAGCAGTATTAGTGGCTGCTGGATATGCTTCTACCCAACCGGAAAACACATCAATACACCCTAACACATACTTTAGATTCCTGCACGGTGGTAATTGGATATAGTCAATTTGTATTACCTGAAAAGGTCCGTCTGTAGGAGGGATGTGGGATGGCTCAGTTGGAATAGTTTTCCCGACATTTTTCCTCAAACAAGTAAGACATGACATTGCTTTCTTACCAGCCTGAGAGGAAAATCCAAGAGCACACCAGTATGCTCTCACCAGTTTGCACATACCTTCTTTACCCAGGTGAGTCAGACCATGTGCTGCTTCAGCCAGGCTTGGATAATATGTTCGAGGAGCTACAGGCTTACCTTTTCCATCCCTCCAGAATCCTGAGGACTCTTGACCACATCCCTTTGCCTTCCAGACCGCCTTTTCCTGCATGGAACACAAATCTTGCATTTCAATTAATTTCTGCATGTCTAATATCTGAAAAAACCATCATAGTCTCGGTCGATACAGTCATAGGTTGCCCTGCTGCCCATTTAGCAGCTTCGTCCGCCCTGTTATTGCCCAATGACACCTGGTCTTCTTCAAAGGTATGGGCTTTGCACTTTATGACGGCTACTGTTCTGGGTAACTGTATCGCTGTCAGAAGTCCTTTTATGTGTTGTGAGTGTGCCACTGGCGTACCTGCTGCTGTCGTAAAGTTTCTAAGATGCCAAAGGGCCCCAAAATCATGCACTACCCCAAAGGCGTACCTAGAGTCCGTAAATATATTGGCTGATTTACCCATTGCCAACTCACATGCTCTCCTTAGTGCTACTAGTTCCGCCACTTGGGCTGAGTGAGGTGGGCCAAGGGGCTTAGCTTCTACCACATCCTGATCGTCTACAACAGCGTAACCAGTGCATAGCTCTCCCGTCTCTGTCTGTCTATGACAACTCCCATCTGTATAAAACGTAAAATCTACATTGTCTAAGGGGGTGTCACGTATGTCAGGCCTTGCAGTAAAGGTATTATTAGTACTATTGCCAAACTCATCATCAACCAGGGTCTCCTCACCTCCCACCCTTTGTGTCTCTAGAGACACATATGGAAGGTATGTAACTGGATTTAAGGTGCTACATCGTTTGATGGTGATGTTTGAGGGTGCCATCAGAGCTAGTTCCTACTTTGTGAATCTAGCAGAAGAAACATGTCTGGTTTGAGCTGAATTTAACAGAGCTGATACAGCATGGGGTGTATAGACAGTTGAATTATGTCCTAATACTACGTCCTCGCTCTTACTTACCAGAAGAGCAGTTGCTGCTACACTTCTGAGACATGTTGGGAGTGATCTTGCCACAGTGTCCAATTGTGCACTGTAGTAAGCTACCGGTCTGCTAGCGTCACCATGTTTCTGTGTGAGGACACCTGCTGCACAACCATCAGCTTCCGTACAGTACAGCTCAAAAAGCTTTTCATAATCAGGTATTCCCAATGCAGGTGCTCTAGTCAGACTATCTTTTAGATTAAAGAACGCTTGCTCTGACTCTTCTGTGTGTACCACATGTTCTGGTTTTGAGGAAGAGACTAGTTCCTGCAATGGTAATGCCAGAATAGAAAAACCTGGGATCCAGGATCTACAGTATCCACACATCCCCAGGAAGGTACGAATCTGCTTCTGGCTCTGCGGCAGAATCATGTGTTGTATAGCCTCAATCCTGTCGGTTGTCAGGTGTCTTAGCCCCTTGGTGAGGCAGTGTCCTAAGTATTTGACCTTAGTCTGACATGGCTGTAATTTATCCTTTGCCACCTTGTGCCCTGTTTGTGAGAGATGGAGCAACAACAATTTAGTATCATGTAAACAGGACATAAAAGAATCAGAGCACAACAACAAATCGTCCACATATTGAATTAGAACAGACCCATTGCGGGGTTGAAAGGATTGCAAACAGTCATGTAAGGCTTGGGAGAAAATACTGGGGCTGTCAATGAACCCCTGGGGAAGTCTGGTCCATGTGTATTGCACTCTCCGGTAGGAGAATGCAAAAAGGTATTGGCAGTCAAGGTGAAGAGGGACTGAGAAGAAAGCAGAACATAGGTCAATGACAGTAAAATGACTAGCAGACGGTGGAATCTGCATGAGGATGACAGCTGGATTCGGCACTACGGGGAATTGAATCTCAACAACTTTATTAATTCCCACTAAGTCCTGGACTAATCTATAGCCCCTCCCCCCACTCTTCTTCACAGGGAAAATGGGACTATTTGCTGTGCTGGATGTACGAAGTAAAATCCCTTGTTGCAACAGCCTCTCAATACCAGTATATACCCCCAATTCCACCTCCGGTTTTAATGGATACTGTGGGATTTTTGGAGCTATCCTACCACTTTTTAGATTTACCATGACAGGGGCTACGTTTGCCATTAGTCCAGTGTCCTGTCCATCTCTGGTCCATAGTGAACCTGGTATTTCCAGCAACATCCCCTTTACTTGAGATGGACTTTGTTCTATAACAGTAGAGTGTAACATTAACCTTTGAGGGGTGTCCAATATATCCTGGGCCTTAAGCGCGACCTTCTCTGGTATGTCTAAGAACACGCCATCTGAAGTACAGTATATGACACATCCCATTTTACATAACAAGTCTCTCCCTAGCAAGTTAGTAGGAGCTGCTGCAGCTAAGAGAAATGAATGCTTAGTATGCAGGGGCCCGATAGAAACTTCAGTGGGTTTAGTTAGAGGATAATGTAACACTCCTCCCGTTACCCCCATAGCTGGAATAGTTTTACTGGTTACCTGTAGATTAAAAGGAGAGGTTATCACAGATCTGGCCGCCCCTGTATCTACAAGAAAAGTTTGCTTCATACCAGCTATGTTGTAATCATTGTTGGTTCTTCTCTCAGACTCTCAGTTAACCTCACTGGCTGTAGACTACAGGTATGACCTGACCCCTAGAGCTGACTATTGCTTTCCCGCGCAGCATTTGCTGCTGTAATATGCGCGGACAGGTGTGAGTCTTCTAGTCTATGTGAATCCCTCCTTGGAGGATATCTATGCGACCCTTCATTAGGATTATATCTTCCCTTAGTACAATCTTTCCTCATGTGTCCTTCTTCTTTGCAATTATAACATCTCAACATTCTGCGTTTTCTGTTATGTGGGTTATAGGCTGGTGGTCGTGTATGCATTCCCTCTAATGCTTGTATACTCACCGTTATCAACTTGTCACTCTTTTCTTCCTTTTTGCTAAAGATATTTTTTATCATGCTTCACAGTAGACTCCCTAAGGGAATCTACAGTGATGCCTTTCCAATAAGGTAATGATGTTTGTACTCTGGTTTTTAAATTTTCCCTAAGACCATCCATAAGTACTCCTACAGCTACTTCCCTGTGATGTGGGTCCTCACCTATGTTTGATATCCCAGTGAACCGTGTTATCGCTGCTATAGCTCTACTAAAGTAATCTGATGCTGTTTCACTATCTTTTTGTTTTATGGTGAAAATCTTACTCCAATTCGCTACTACTGGAAAATAGATGGCTAAATGTTTGACAATCTGTTCTATATTCTCTTGATTAATCTCATCTGTCAAGGTGTCGTCTTCCTCCAGCAAACAATCTTTAATAAATTGTTGTACGTTAGTATTGGGAGGAAGACACGCCCTCAACACTACACGCCAATCCTTATCGGTTGGTTCGTGTGCATTTCCCAAGTCTTTAACAAACTTCTGACACTTAGCCAACTCTTTTCTAGAATCTGGGAATTCAGTCATAATGGAACGTTATTCTGACGTTATATGCATTGTAACATTTCTTAAAGGAACTACACCATCCTTATCCGCCTTCCCATTGGGAACTGATATTGTGCGGACTGGATACGTACCCACCGGTTCACTATCTTCAGGGTTAGCTACTTCAGTACTTTGAATATTATCTCTCCTAGTGGTCACACTACTCTCACCTATCTCAGCCATTGCCCCCTTTCCATACTTACAGTGAACCTCTAACATATTAACAGCATGGGCAATGGCTGAAATTACAGTGGGTTCATCCTCTTCTTCAGAAACATTTGCTTTAAACTGACTTAAAACAGGATATAACTTAGCAATTTCCTTTTTTTCATTTTTAATAATGGCTGTACTTACTCCCCCTGCCACATTGGGTGGCGGGGGCGCGCTTGCGCTGAGTTCTCCACACTTCTCAACGGCTACTTCCGCCGTGCGCTCCCCTTTTGCCACGCCTACTTCCGCTGTGCATTCGCTGCTCTGCCACGTGCTACCTTCCATTTGCCACAATTTCAAACAATCATTATGTTTATTCCTCACTTTCGTTGACTTAATCATCCATACTTTATCCTTTACAGTATTTAGTACCTCTGCATTAAAACTCCCTATTGTTGGGAAAGGCCTAACACAACCTTTGGTCATCTTGACCCACATGTCGCAATACGCAGTTGCGTATGCACCATATTTCTTACACATGAGAAATCTCGCTGAACCAATAGGCCCTTCCTTAGGCAGTACCTCGGCCATCTCTAGCGTCTGCTTAGCACCCATGTTGACCAATAGGGTCCCAGTAATACCACAATATCCTGCCGCAAAAATAGGGTTCCAGAAATATCACAATATCCTGCCACTAATTTCAACACTCTGCTACCCAAAATCTACCGCTAGAGATATTTTACTGGCCCGTGAACGTATTTGCTACAAGCCGCGTCCACTTGCTTCCTCTCGTACTGAAAGAGGACCCCTAATACAGAAATATCAATGCAGACTAAAGGGTTATCAGCTCCTCGATTACCCCTGACTCTCCAACAAAATCTGTTGAGTTTATTACGCCTGGCAGCATCCGGTAAAGTCAATTACCAGCCTTACCAACGTAATTCCTCCCCGTTACCCCCAAGTCGCAATCACGGCTTTCCTTGCCGTGTGGTGCAATCGCAACGCTTAAAGCTTATCAGGAAGCGATGCGATTACCCTTGGGTGCACGTCGCGAAAACTCGCTTAGTTTCCGCCCCCGGTATACCTGCCTTGTATACCGTACACCAGTTGGGCACCTGCCTCGTCAGACAGCAACTGACACTCTATTCAACAATAGATCAAACCTTAGTGTATTTAAATCAACAAATCACACGACATACACCTTTTCTGCGCAGAAAATCAAAGTTCCCAACAATAGTAATAATGTCCCAGAGGTTTTCACAAGTAATTATACTATGCACGTATAATAACTATCAAAACGATTGTTTAACCACGTGGAAAATCTTACCGGAAGTTCACATATGCTAAGCAGGAATTACACATACGCTATGCAATACAATATATCAAAATGCAATATGACAGAAAAAGAAACAGTTTTCTCTTTTGTCCCTAGATTCAGTTAGCGCACCTTAGATAATGCAAAACGGACATTCGGTTTCACAACACAGAGTAAAATTCAGGTTTTGAACACATTGCGTTTTTACCCGTATATGACGCGTCTCCACCCTTTGTTGAGGAACCGAAATCCGTTGGTCTTGCGTATCATCCGGCAACTAAACCTCCGCTGCAAGCCCCCAAATTGTTATGAGCGTTTTATCTCTATCCAATAACGATTGTCGAATCTCGATTTGTGTTTCCAACGCACAAATATTTATTCTCAAAAAGTAGCAGAATAATCAAGCGAAATAATAGTAAGTACAGCCGCTACTTATCGCAGGCGCTCTGGATCCAGTGAACAATCTTTCAGTCCTGAAGTCTGTGGTCAAGGTGACTGAACACTACATGAGAGCTACTGCTTATATGCAAACAGAGATACAGTGAAACAATGCAGATGGTATAGCTTGCTTCTATTGGTCCAGGCATCAGGAGGGTCCAGGGGGTTACACATCATAGGCTGATTCAATCTAAGGAATCCAAAGGTGGGGGTCTCTCCAGGGGATGAGCTCTGTTCTTCCCGCCAAACTGCTCTGTTCTTCCCGCGACACTCCAATTACAATCAGTCCATTAGCATTTGACAGTTAATATCATATTAAAGGTTTATTCCCTAACATCAATAACTAGAGTATGCAATGTGTGATCTCTTCGCCGAATGCACCGAACAGCTGCTGATGTAAAGGGGATCAATATGATATTAGACATGACACATTTCTTTTAACCTGAACCATATGTATCACTAATATGCATAGAACTTATAATATTACACATAAACACTACTATATTTCGACATAAATAACTGTGTTGCAACTACGATTAATGTGTACTATTATACAAATGTGCGTGTTTGTGCGAATGTATGTAAAAGCGTAAATGCTGTTGTTGCCACGTGTTGCGGCTGGGAACGCCCTTCCACGCCATAGCGTGCTCTACGCATCTTTTCAGACAAAGACAACCAAGTTTGCTCGATTTTAATTGAAATGACTTTATCCAATTTGCTGACTTCGACAACAGCCAGATAAATTTCTGCAAAAGAATGGGGGACACCCCAACAGCACTTGGAGTGCCAGAAACTGAACAAAAACCCTCCTCTCTTCTCCTCTTACTGCTGTAACAACTGGTATTAAGCTTTCAATGGTATTGAATACAATCAATCACTGTCCCTGCGCTGATATAGCCAGTGTGACCTAACCCTGCTTTCTCCCTCTGTCAAATGGTGATGGATTGCTGTGGAGGCTGTTATTTATGCTTTTCAAGTCTCCAAGCTCAGAAAAACGAATACGTCATGATGACGTTTTGCCTCGATTTCGAAACCGAACGGGCGGGACAGTACCAAGCCTGCTCGGCTCGGTACTTGGATACACTAAATTCTTTAGGATTCGGATCTCGGGGAACCGAGCCCGCCCATCTCTAAAGTAATGTTATAGATTTTTCATGATAACTGCGATAAAGGACAGTTAAATGGTTTGTCTTCACTTATAATACATTGTGGTTAAGCTGTTAGTTTGGGTGCAGATAGCAAAAGTGATATTGGTGTGTTATTAATGTATACCTAGTCTAGAGAAAATGTTTGGACAAATGTAACATGTAATGGTGTGCTACCTTAACATGTAATGATGTATTACTTGATGAATTTGTCAAAGAATGTGTGATATATGGGTGTTATATAAGCTGCATGAGTAGCTCTAATGGACGTCTAGTTCGGAAGATTTAGCGTGACAGATGGAACTCCCTGTCTATGGTTGTCGTGGAACAATATGAACGTTTAGGTTGCATAGAAAAATTCCTTGTTGTAGTTATGACACAATTAGGAGTTGAAATATAAAAGAGGAATTTCTGAACTACCTGGTCCTGATTCATTAAGGCAGGTAAATGGCATATCTTGTGTAAAATTATTCTGCACCTGTCCAGAACCAGACTATACACCAGAGAAAGCAGCAACATCCAATTAATTTCAGGGGCGGAACAGGGAGGGGACTGGGCGTATGCATGAAATCAATGTACAATAAGGGTGTGCCAAGCTCGAGCGCATGCAGCAGGGTCTGATTCAAGCTTTAAGCATCTCAAAGGTACATTTTTTTTTTGTCATATCACTTGCACCAGATACAGGTCTGTTGTAAGTGCCAATTACTAGTAATGATGGTCGTACATGCAAGCGAGAACATGTGTTTGCAATTAGAAGAAACTGTAAAATGTTTATGTACATTAGACATTCATAACATCCTGCTAAATGTATTCTATGAAAAATAAAGTTTTTTTTTAATGTTTTGTCAATAATGACTAGATTATTATCGTATAGAGAATATAATACGTCAAAGAAATAATGTTCAGAGTTCACACTGGCTTCAGTGACTGTGTATGTATAACCAGTGATGATAGTCCCCCAATATATGCTAAAATTAAATACTTTCTTGTTAATTAAGATATAGTACTAATGGTCAAATAATAATGGTCTGTGACTGTTTTTGAT
This sequence comes from Mixophyes fleayi, assembly GCF_038048845.1. Lineage (NCBI taxonomy): Eukaryota > Metazoa > Chordata > Amphibia > Anura > Limnodynastidae > Mixophyes > Mixophyes fleayi. The sequence goes on from NC_134402.1 coordinate 265,551,273, forward strand.
TGTTTGGTCTGAGACCCTTAGTTCCATTGACGGGAAATCTTAATGCTACAGCATAAAATGACATTCTAGAGAATTGTGTGCTTCCAATTTCGTGGTAATAGGTTGAGCAAAGCCGTTTCCTGTGTTAGCTTAACAAGGTCCCTGTGCACAAAGCAAGGTCAATCATTAGTCCAACCTCACTGGACACCCTTGGGAGAATTGCAACGCTGACTGTGAGCCACACCTAATAGCTCAACATCAGTGCTCAACCTCACTAGTGCTTAGGTGGCTGAATAGATGAGAGTTTCAAAATATAGTGGAAAGCATTCCCAGGTGCAGCAAAGGCGGTGATAAACTCTACATTAATGGTTTTTGAATGAGATTTCAACAAGCACATATGAATGTGATCTCATTTGTGCACATACTTTTGGCCATGTAATGTATTGTCTCCAATAATATACTTAACATTCTCACATTTCATATATGTGTAATGTTGTGAATGGTTGATTGGAGATAAAATCATACTTCTAGGATATATAGGCCACGGAATATGTAATTTACAAGAATTCCCACTGAATTGTTTGTGCAGTGGAAGTCATAAAAGATTGTTGTGAAACTTCATCAGCATAAACACAGTGCTCTTCAGGTTATCTTACAGGATAAGAGGGATGAGTTTTTTGTTTCTGTTTTCAATCATTTTAATATTAAGAAACTTTGTTTGCATTTTAATACCGTATGTCTGTTAATTATTAGTATTTTGTTGCTTTAAGCATTGTGGTTATTTTGCCATAATAAATTCTACATTTCTGTTCTTAACAAATTCATGTGCTAGATAGCTTGGTTAGCAAAGGCTTAACTGAAATACAGGATATTATTTGGTTAATGATATCTCTTGTAGATTTAACATTTAATTGTAGTTAGATATCAATTGGGATGGTATTTTAAGTGTAGGGAGAGCCTAAGAGCTCCTGCAAAGTGCTAGCTTTGAAAATTACACATGATGGTGGCAATTTTGGAGTAAAAGTAGGGATGTGATTAAAAAAAGAGGATTTTAATCATTGATAGACAGACCAGGTGGCTTTGCTGTGACATGCACTCCCCCCAGGCTCCAGTGAGTGCTGTTTCTGACATGCCTCTTAAGAACATCTGAAATGTCACGAGTGCAGCAGTTATTTGACATGACAAAAATAGTGGAAAAAGTTATCGCTTGTATTTTGCACAAATAATTTGAGAATTTTGAGATGGTAATTTTTTTTATGTTAAATGGATAGTTCCTTAACTTGTGCTTATCTCTTGACATCTTTGAAACTTGTCTAGTGAGTACTACTTTGACAACACTTATTGAACACTGAGCATACTGTGCACAATGGTTGCCAGGTTTAAGGCTATTGTTAGTGGAACCAGGTCTGTAAGACTAAGGGCTAGATTTAATAAGCTGTGGGTTTGAAAAAGTGGGGATGTTGCCTATAGCAACCAATCAGATTCTAGCTTTCATTTATTTAGTACCTTCTACAAAATGACAGCTAGAATCTGATTGGTTGCTATAGGCAACATCCCCACTTTTTCAAACCTGCAGTTTAGTAAATCTAGCCCTAAGTCACCAATCCCTTACAGAATTAAAGTCTTAATTTCCATGCAATAGGCAGAGGGAATATTCACACAGGTCGCTGACACAGTCAGGAAAATTCATAACGTTACAGGATATGTATTTCTTAAATGTTTGAAGAAACTCACAAATGGTGGTGTGTTTAACACACTTATGTAATTCTGCCAGAAATTTATAGTAAACAAGTTAGAGAGCTTATAATCACATGTTCTGTTTTAATACACAGAGATTAAGAGGATCAGATTGCAGGCCATTTAAGATGTTGCAGTTGTTAGTATGTCCAAATTTTTTTTTCTATATATAGGTCCAATAATTTCACATCACTATTCAATGTAACATCAGAATTATCACAGTTCTCAGGATATTGGTAATATGTTCTTTTTGCCAGGGAGAAAAGATAGGATCCTAAAGCCTATAGACTAGGCTTTACATGAGTGTAACATGGAATTTCCCACTTATGTAAAGTGACACAGGATCTGCTAAATTAACTGCTACAACATTACATAAGTAATAAGTCACAAATCCCAAAATGTGTTTGTTGATAACAGACAGAAATGTTCATAATTTTTATTCATAAATCTCTGTAAAACGTGGTTTAAAATAGTAACTCCCAGGGCCTAAATAAGGGTTCTGGCTGCCCTAGGCTAATACACTCATAGCCTCACTCAATTTCGTATATGTGGTGGCATAAACTTGAGTATTTAAAATTAAAGTCAATCAAAATTCAGAGATTGACCGCTTTTTGTTGGTACCAATAGTAAATTATAAATTTGGTAGAGATTTATTTGATAAATCTGTCAGGATTGGTCTTCCCTTCTCCCCCCTCTGGTTCCCGTTCTCTGCTGCTTGCGGCGGCTGTTCTCTGGGTGAGTGGCTTCTATTTGTCAGTCCGGTCATGGGGCTGCTAGGCAGGGATTTTGAATGCCTTTTCTATTTAATCCAGCTCTGCACACAGAATCAATGTCAGAGCAATAAAGTTTCTTCCTACGCATCTGGCTATTGTTGTATTCCTTCTCGCAAGTGCATTTCAAGCCTGTTTACCTGTGTATGGCCTCAACTGCTCCTGTGCACGATTTGGATTCCCTTGGTACTGCTTATATACTTCCTGACTTCCCTGACTTCTTGTGCTCTACTTCGGCTACCCTCATGACAGCGGAACAGGATCCTCCTTTTGCACTGCAGTAACGGATTGTTTGATTCTCAGTCGCAACCTGCAAACCTTTGGGAGCTAAGACCATACCACTTTGCGGCGGATCCTGGTGAAGACTGAAGGGTTCATTAGACTCCACGCCTCGGTACAGCCAGCCCCAACCTTAGCTAATAGAGACCTCGTTTCCCGTTCCTGCCTCCTCAGGTATAACAAAACCATAGTGACTAGATCTTTCCCATGTTGATTGTGTACAAAATTTAAAAACCCAAAATGATGGATAATGCTTTGGCATGCATCCTGCAATATGTTTTCCTTTAATATTTCCAGCAGTGATGATTGGTGCTGGTAGCTGTAGCTGAATTGTAATTTTCCTATGGAATTGTTAGTCATTAACTGATAATATTTAAGAACATAGAGTTTGCTGGTCAGAATTGCCATGAGGTGCAACTTCTGTCATATAGTGTGTCAGGGATAAGCCCGTCTAGCTACTCCCTGATTAGATATCTTATCATATATTCCAACAGTCATACAATATATCACCTCTATTTTGTCAGGAAACCGCTCCTGAACTCCTTTATCTGTCACAAAAACCGCCCTCTGCGCACTCGTGACTTGGACGTTTACTGTAAGGGAACACATGGGATTCCAACACAAATCTCGCACTCGCCTCTCTCTAAGGCTACAGATTTCGCTGGTCCCTTTTCCCAACACATACCACGCTTCACACCTTTCAGCAACTGCCACTAGCTACGTATAAGGCCCGTAGCAAACCTATGACTTAATTACCCAATTGCGCACACTCTGTGCTCTGGTAGCTAAACAGTTAATCCTTCACACACTGGTTTCTAAAGAGTTAATCCAGCCAAGCAATCTGTCTCTTCTAAACAGGCAATTAATTCATTTTAGAGCAACAAGGACAGAACTATTACATTTTTAGATTTAATACACAAAAAGTACAATGCTTACAGAGAATAAAAAAAAAACAGTTAGCTCCTGTTCGGCCATCTTCTGTCCTCTAACATTTACATTTTATCTTCTTCTTGATCACACTCCTGCATCAGCCTTTGTGGTCCCCCCCCCCTCCCTTTCCCTTCTAACTCTCCTTCACCCCTCCCCCCCCATTCTACCGTATTATTGGTTCATACACTTAAACAAAAGCAGAAAAAATGAAAATATGGTCAATTCAAGTTTCAAGTTGTCAAAGGGCGCCTTCGTTGGATTTTACTATAATGTTAATGTCCTCCTATGTATACATTGTAAACGTTTTACCTCATATTGTACACACCTTTTATTCACTGACCATCGAAAATAAAGAATTTTATAAAAAAAACAAACAAACAGTTAGATAAAAATTTGACATACAAGTAAAAAAATTGCAAACAGTTATAAAAACAAATGGGATGAAATTACAGAGCATCACTTACATATAATCATCTGTATGCCTGGGGCAGGCAGAAAAGATGGACAGTCCTTCAATTAGATTGATCTCCAAGAAGCTGACAGTTTCTCCCTTCAAAACACAGGTTTTTAAACAAAATGAAATGGAATGGTCTTCACAGGGGCATTGTTTAATGCTAATAGGGAGTTGTGGCCCGGGACACTTTTTTAATCACCATTTGCATGTTGCCTGATTTACTAATCAATTCTACTATGTGATCTAATTTTTCTGTAGAGCGTTACATCGATCCAATTTTATCATTAATAAATCCCCTATAACTCTGTCCATCTTTTGATATCAAACACGCCTAAATACAGTGTATTCGCAGAGCTTACACTCATTTCCTTCATTTCTCTGTGAGGCAGAATTCTTAATTCAACATATGAGCTGCCTTTCATCATGCTATTGAGGAATAAGTGGTTGATCACTACTTTTATTGATTTTAAGTGACATATTTTAAAACTGAATTATTTTTGTCTATATTACATATAACCTATATATATATAACATGGCCTCTTTGAGCCAGACCACATGCTGAGCGATACCTAAGCGTCTATTCAGGTGTCACAACCAGGCTATATCTCACACCGGGAGCTCTTTGAAGCTGCCCTCAGGTGACACTTCTATCTTCTCACACTGGGGTGTGCAAAGCCATCTTAATACATTTACATCAGACTCTCTGACTTCACATTTTACACTTTAAACTTATCAATGGATTAATTTGATATAACCTATTTACACTGCAGTTATGATTTATCCCTTATAAATAACTGCAAGCTCTCTATGTTCACGACATCATGTTCATGTACATCATCACCCTAATCACCATCATCATCATCAAAACTGCTAGATGTGCAATTGGCATGTGCCCTTTTCAAATTTGAACTGTCAGATTGTTAGGGCTTGTGTTTATATCTGTTGCATCGGGGCCTATTTTTCACTTTCCAACTTTGCTCCCTCCTGAAGGAAATTAAAAGCTAAGGCTGTGTCACTAAACTGTACTTAGTCCTCTGAGGTTAAACGTTTACCTGGGGAGGTGTACGCCTATCTGATGTCTTAGGGAAGGGCTAGGTATATACTATAAGACTGATGGGCTGAGAATAAATAATTCTCTGGAATTCAGAACATTGATGATTGGCTGAACTCCGGTGCCTGTTCTGGTATGTCTGGCATTTGCTTGTGGAGATCCTGGATGGCGTGTTCCTGAAAAACGCAGTGCAGTCGACGGGCAGTGGTTGGGGTGCACATTATGGTAGTGGGCACTCTGAACCCGCCTCTCTTCGAAGAGTCGGCTATAGTCTCCGTGCAAATACCTCTCCTGTAGGTTCGGCTTGTGGTTGCATTTCCTTTAGCCCAGAAGGGTTGCGGGTTGTAATAGGAACCTGTGTTCCACCATAATAATGATACAATGCATTTGATCTTATTAATAACTAATCTTATTAATTATTGGGATATAATGTTATTCGCGTCTTTTTCGCTATTTTAGTCACGCCGAATAATACGCACCCGTGACATCTGGGATGTACTTTAGAGGCATTATTTCACTCAACCTTTTGAGCTTTCACCTTGTACCATGCCAACCATAAACAAGATATCCCAGTTGTTATGCTTGCGCATCCCAACTAGAAATCCATAAGAGAGACTTACGCAATACCTGTGTTTGACAAGGCTATATATATATTGCCTAAATATTACACATCTATTGACTTCCACGTCCGATAGTCCACCATTATGTGTTAATCGCTAAATAAATACCAATCTATCATTTACCTCACTATACTGCATTATCTATATAAACATCCATTCATCCTATTCATTCCAGTTACATAAACATACAAAACAGGCATAAAGATACAAGTCTTTTACTTTACAAAGATAATCAAACATACAATACATAAATGCATGCATACAATACAGATAATACACTATAGATTCAACAGTACCAAACAGGAACTGAAGCAGGGTCAACCAATACTCTGACACCCTAATGGCGCCAGAGTGAGGTTTAAATACAGGAAGGTGCTCCCTGATTGGAGCCTGAGACAAGCTGTGAGAGATGGCATCCTGCTGCCTAGCAACGGGACACGATGCACAGCGCATGCATGTGCTGCGCTGTCAAAAGACCCAGAAGTACATTCCCATTGCTAAACAACAGGACGCGAGTCAGAAGAACAAGGCGCCCATCTCTGGCACCCATGATGGGTGCTGAGGCGACCCCTGACAGTATCCCCCTCCCTCTCTCCCGCACACAATCACAAGATCTCTCAGAAATTTAGCCAAAAGCCGAGGGGCATGAATATCCTTTTCGTTGACCCATGACCTCTCCTCAGGCCTGTAGCCTTTCCAGTGAATCAAAAATTGACGTTTTCCCTGAGAAGTAAGGGTCTTCAATATACGCTCCATCTCAAATTCTTTGCCCTGGATGGTCTTAACAGGAGGTGGTGAAGATGCATTATTGGAGAACTCATTGAGAATAAGTGGTTTTAATGGAGAAATATGGAACATGTTGTGTATCCGAAGAGAGACTGGTAAATGGAATTTATAGGTTTCGAGATTGATAGCATGGGTAATCGTGAAAGGACCAATATAATGAGGAGCAAATTTCATGGTGGGAACCTTCAGTCTAAGATTGCAGGTGGCGAGCCATACTTTATCGCCTACCCGAAGTACTGAAAGATTCCTCCGATATCGATCTGCAAATCGTTTGTAACGGTCCATGGCCTGCCATAACTTAGATTGTACCTGGGACCAAATTTGGGAAAATTGCAAACCAGCTGGTACCGAAGAGTCAGAAAGGTTGGAAAAGATGGGCAGTATGGGATGTTTCCAAATTATGGTAAAAAAGGGGGAGTTGTCAGTGGATTTGTGTTGGTGGCTATCATGTGTAAATTGCGCCCACGGCAAAAGTTCACTCCATGAAGATCGCTGTTCCGAATAATAGCACCTAAGGTAAGATTCTAAATCCTTAATAGTCCGCTCAGTTTGACCATTTGCTTGCGGGTGGTCCCTGGATGAGAATTTTAGGCTGATACCGAGATGTTTACAGAATGACCTCCAAAATCTGGAGACAAATTGGACTCCGCAGTTGGAGATAATCTCACTCAGGCAGCCATGAAGGCGGAAAATCTCTTGGATGAAAAGACATGGTAATTTGGAAGCAGACAGTAATCCTTTGAGAGGAACGAAGTGAGCTAATTTTGAAAAGTGGTCAACCACCACTCAAATAGAATTGTATTCATGGCTATAGGGAAGGTCAGTGATAAAGTCCATGCTAATACTTTCCCACGGGGAATCTGGTACAGGGAGTGGATGAGGAAGACCTGCTGGAGATCTCCTAGGGGTTTTATTCTGGGTACAAACCTCACATGCTCGAATGTGTATCTGGACGTTGGAGACCAAGGATGGCCACCAATACAAGCGAGAGAGTAGTGCGATGGTTTTCTTGATAGCAGCATATCCAAAGAACCTGGAATTATGAGCCCATCTCAAGACCTTGGTGCGTAAGTGGCTGTCTACGAAGAAGTGGCCAGTAGGAGGAGTCTTGATGAAGGACATAGTCAGAGCTAGAATCCTAAAGGGGTTGATAATAGGTTTAGCCGAGGAGAAAGAGCTAAAATTGGAGGAAACAAAGGATCTGGATAGAGCTTCAGCACCAATTTTTTTTGTACCAGCCCGGAATGTCAATATCAATTGGAACCTGTGGAAGAATAAAGACCAGTGGGCCTGGCGCAGATTCAAACACTGTGCAGACTGCAAAATAAGTGAGATTTTTATGGTCCATAAACACCGTAACAGGGAAGCGGGCACCCTCCAATAAGTAGCGCCATTCTTCTAGAGTGACTTTGATGGCCCATAGTTCTATGTCGCCAATACCATAGTTGGCATCACTGGTGGAGAATCTTTTGGACAGGAAGCCACAGAGTTTAGATATGCCCGCAGCGTCTTTTTGAGAAAGAACAGCCCCTACCCCCTTGAAGGAGGCATCCACTTCCAAAAAGAAGGCTCTGTTATGGTGTAGTTGATTCAAAACAGGTGAAGCTCTAAAGGCCTCCTTGAGGGCCTGGAAAGCCTGTACAGCCTCTTGAGGCCAAGACTTGGTCTGTCCACCCTTGAAGGGTAATGGGAGAGATGAGAGTAGAAAATCCCTTAATGAATTGGCGGTAATAATTTGTAAAGCCAATAAAGTGTTGGGTAGCCTTTAGACCAACGGGTTGGGGCCAGTTACGGATGGCCTCTACTTTGCTTGGGTGCATTTGTAAGCCTGTACCCGAAACTAAATATCCCAAAAAGGCCAACTGAAAGCAGTCGAAGTTGCACTTCTCCAGTTTACAACATAAGTGATTCCTTCGCAACCAGGAGAGAACCTCCCTAACATGCCTCCGATGGGTCATGAGAAAAGATGAGGATGTCATCCAGATAGATAACACAGACCGATAAAGCAAATCTCTAAAAATCTAGTTAACAAAGTCCTGAAAAACCGCTGGGGCATTAAAGAGCCCAAAGAGCATGACCAGGTGTTCATAGTGCCCGTCTCTGGTATTAAATGCAGTTTTGCATTCGCCCCCTTTTCATATTCTAATCAGGTTATAGGCAGCTCTGAGATCTAATTTTGTGAAAATTTGTGCCCCGCGAATATGGTCGAACAGTTCCGGGATGATAGGGAGAGGGTAGCGTTTTTTTACCGTAATAGCGTTTAATTTACGATAGTCTATGCAAGGGCTTAGAAATGTCTTAGAGAGCCGTTCTTCTTTTTAATGAGAAAAAATCCTGCTCCGGCAGGGGAGGAAGACTTACGGATAAACCGTCTTCTTCAGACATTGCTTGTGTCTCAGGTAAAGACAGTGGATGCACCTTACCTCTGGGAATGTTCTTGCCTGGAATGAGGTCAATTGGGCAATCCCAGAGTCAGTGAGGAGGCAGGACCTCCGATGCAGACTTGCTGAAAATGTAAGAGTAATTAGTGTAAACTTTAGGAAGGACCACCTTGGAGGACTTGTTGAGACAAGAAATGTTGGGCTTGGGATGTAAAATCGGTTTTGTGCATCTTTTGGTACAGGAAGAACTCCAGCGGATAACCTGTGCTCGTTGCCAGGGAAATTGTGGAGAATGAGTCCTTAAGCAGGGTAGCCCCAAAATGATAGGATTTACAGACTGTTGTAGAAACAAGAAACTAATAAAGGAAGCATAGGAAGATGGAGTTCTGACACCAGACTGGCAGATATGAAGTTCCCCCCAGACCTCGAGTCCACAAAAGCAAAAATAGAATGTGGACCTTCAGGAAATAGCAGGGTAACAGACATCAGAAACGCGGATTCTTTTTGAGAATAGGGAGTAAACGGACTGGAATCCTAGTTTGACCTCCCCTCTATCACCTAGGAGGAGGCATTTCCCGGCTTCTTAGGACAGGCAGACAGAATATGTCCCAGTTCATCACAATATAGACAGAGGCGGTTCCTCAAATGTCTATCTCGTTCCTATGGAGACAGGTGAGAACGACCGATCTGCATTGGCTCCTCGGTGGATGGCGTATGTGACAGAAAGTTAGGTGTCACTTGAGGGAAAGGTCGGCAGATATGGTCTCGTTTCAGTGCACTTTCACTATGGCGAATATCCACCTTGATACAGAGAGAGATCAGGTCATCGAGGCTGGAAGGAAGGTCACAAGAGATAAGATCATCCTTAATACGCTTGTTAAGACCTTACCAGTAGGTCGCTATCAAGGCCTTGTTGTTCCACGGCAGTTCAGCAGCTAAGGTCCTGAATTGTACAGTGTATTACCCAGCCGTGAGTGATCCTTGATGAAGACCTAGAAGTCCAGAGGCAGCAGAAGACACCTTTCCGGGTTCATCAAAAAGCTTGCGAAAGGTTTCTATAAAGACCACAGAATTCTGAAGTATGGGATCGTCCTACTCCCATAGAAGAGATGCCCAGGCTAGGTTTCGCCTGGATAGGAGAGAGATCAGGTAGGCAACTTTAGCTCTTTCTAAAGTGAAATTTCCTGTTGCCAGCTCAAATTGGATGGCATACTGGTTAAGAAAGCCACAACACTTCTGGGGATCTCCGTTGTATTTTTCAGGTGGAGGAATACGTAAGCCTCTAGCAGAGACTGTGCTGGACGTGGCAGTAGGTAGTGGCTGTTAAAACTGGGACTACCGTATGCGCAGGTAGAGGACTTTGCAGAGAATCCAGGCGAGACACGACCCCCAGAATAAATTGCAGTAGCTGGGCCTGGTTGGATTCTTTCCGTTCCACTCTCTGGGCCAGATGTAACAGGAGTTCACAGGACGAGTGTTCCTAAGGTTAACACAGAAACTATCACTGACTGGTATTATTGCAACTAAACAGGGAGGCGCGGAGTCTAACGCACCCCTGGTGTTCACTAGGGAACCCTGTCAAGGAGGTATGGACTTGGCTGCGTGAGGTGCGCAGGTCACGGTTCTCCCAGATAGTCACCAGTGCAGCGATGAGAACCAAGAAGCAATAACAAACAGGAATGCTGGAGCAGGGTGAACCAATACTCTGGCACCCTAATGGCACCAGAGTGAGGTGTAAATACAGGAAGGTGCTCTCTGATTGGAGCCTGAGGTTTAAAGCTGTCAGAACGCAGCTGACAACTGACACTGCGCTGTCGAAAAAAATGGAAGTACGTCCCGTTGCTAAGCAGCGGGAAGCAAGGGATAAGAACAAGGCGCTCATCTCTGGCACCCATGAGGTCGCACCTGACAGAAGTTAAATAAGTATTAAGAAATTTAAGTGAAGTGAGGGATATCGGCTGTTAAGGATTTTATGCACTTGGTGATTGTAAAGTTGTGGCCTATGAAGAATTGCCAGCCATGGCTCTGTTTTATATTGAATTATAAATTTTGCATATTGTATGATAAAGAACTCTTTCCCAACAGTGTAATTTAGATTTTGTTTGGGGGGCAGAAGAACATATGCTTCTCAGATGTGATTGGTTAGGCAGGTAGTTTTTTTTGCTAATGTGCTTGCTGAATGGCAGCTGCATCTAGTTCCATGACAGTTTCCTCTTCATCATCACCACAGGACATAACTTTGCAAGCAGTTTCTGAAAATGAGTTGTCTAATATAGTTTCATTTTATGAGAGATTGTCAACAAAGTTTGCAAACACAGATTGTGTTTAGACAACTGACAAATGCTTGCCACCAGCAACATTTTTTGGGGTTTCTAAATAAGTTGAATTAAGATGCTTTAGCTGCCTTTTCCAGTGGCACTAGCATTGCTCTTTGTTACTGTACAAAGTACGTAGTGATGTGGGGTTGTCAGACCACATTTGCCCTTACTATATTTTGATTTATCAATTAGTGGTAAATTTTGCTCTTCGTCTGCCCACTGTTCCAATAAATGACCATTTCAGTTATCCTTCATTTTCACCAATGCAAAGTCCCCAAAACTGTGATTACATAAAGAAACCTATGTGTGACAGTTTGGTAAAGTTATGATTTCGAAAAATTTAAGAAGCTTCATTATCATCGTTACAATCATAGTTTAGAGAAGCTCTGATTTTTTTATACCATCAAGTGCATTCTACAGAAAAATCAACACAATTTTTAAGTAAACGTTCAATGAATAAAAGATTCTTGACCTCTTAATCCCTTGTTTACACCTTTATTTAATGTAAATAAAATGTATATTTTCTGTTTTCTTGATGAATCATAGTCCATATAAAAAAACTATTATCAATAAAATCCCCATTAAACTAGCACATTAGGGCCGACCAGTATAAATCAAGTAGCCAGTGTGGGAAAACACTTGTCATTTGCTTGCCGTGTGTCTCTTACTTTAGCTTCCTATGTGTCTCTATCATTTCCTCTACTGTACCTCTCTCATTGCAGCCCTCTCCGTCTCACTCATTGCTCCTTCCATATGCAGGGCTATCTTTTCCATTGGGCACGATGGGCAGCTGCCCGGGGGCCCCACGGGCAAGGGGGCACCATAGGCACGGCTCTTAAATTGAATAAATAATCCTGCAAAAGAAAAAAACCTGCAAAAAAAACCTACAAGGGTCACTGAGCAAGTACATCTATCTATCTCTATCTCTATATATCTATATCTATATCTGTATCTGTATCTGTATACATCTATATATCTATATCTATATCTAGGGGCCCCGGTGCACTGCTTTGCCTGGGGGCACATAATGTTGTTAAGATGGCCCTGTCCATATGTCTCTCTTTGCTGTCTCCTCTGTGTCTCTCTCATTGCTGTCTCCTCTGTGTCTCTCTCATTGCTGTCCCCTACCCAAGGCTAGTGCAAATTCTCACCCTTTAGCTGGATTTGCTCCTAACTCTAAATGAGGCCCATTGTGCAGAGCAAGATCTTGTGTGCATATATATATATATATATATATATATATATATATATATATATATATATATAGGATAGGTGTAGTAAGGATACGGCGCACAATGTTGTGTCACTAGGATAAGTACCCAAGTTCAGTGGAAAATAAATAAAGTTCAATAGTTCAATGTTTCAGGCTTTCTGGACGGTCCTCTAGGACCATAGGTATAAGTCCAGTTTCGTAGACATAAAAAGACAGAATGACATGAGCATAGGGTTAATGAAAGCTGTGTGTTAGTGATAGCCCATCACCATAGCAGATACACACCGGAAGAAATATATATCGCTTATCTGCATAAAGAGACTGGAACGCAGCTTAAAGAACCACTGTTCTCTCAGTGATGTATATTCAGCATACTCTCCAAAGTAGCATAATCAGCAAATCTGCATGTCTGTTCTCCAGTCATATATCAGCAGCATACTTTAAACACCATATATCTCCTCCACTCAATGGGTAGGAAAAAGAAGATAATACACTATATGGTGTAGTATTTCAATAAATCCAGTATTTAATCAGAATAAACATATAAAATGCACACTCACAATGGGTAATAAAAATATAAGCTTATCTGTAATTCTGGTAACAGATATACCAAGACCTCAGGTATATACAGGAATCTCCCACAGTCTCCATACAAAAGAACTGATGGTATGATGATCCAAATATAGCCCAGGGGTAAATGAACAGAGCCTCTACGCGTTTCGTCCTTAACAGGACTTCCTCAGGAGGTAATATAGATATAGATTGAATGCGTGTTTCTATAGCAGGGTGAGCAGCAAGTGGACCTCAAATGGAACAACTATAATCTCTGCTCTCTGCAGACTGATATAGGAGCATGTGCAATGTAGCTAACAATAGGACCTGTACAATGTGTCTGCCTATGGGACCTGTGCAACGTTGATGACTATGGGCTATGGACACTTTAACTGAGGATGCAATGTGAAGTATGTCTGGCAAAGACACTGGCAATCACTTTTCTGGTATAATTGAAAACACTTTCTAATCTGTCCCCTTCAAATTTCCACCCTTTCATTTTAGGGTTAGGAAAAAAGTATAAAAAGGGAGCAAATTTGGCAAAACCATGTTGCACTGCAGGGGAGAGGGATGAATGTAAAATGTGTGGACAGATTTAGAGTTGGGAGGGGGCGTGTTCTACCTCTGCTCTAAATTTCTGTGTAAATATGAAGCTGTGCAGTATTTGTGTGCTACATACAAAAGCATCAGTATTATCCCTGCATCCAATAAATGAAAAAGCCAAAAAACATTTGCATCCCTTGAATTGTAACTTGGTTTGTCCTGGAATACATTTGCAGGTTTTTTTTTATTTTGCTGCTTATCTGGAGGGGTTTACCACATGCAAGGTTTCAGTGACCATACAACTAGCTTTTTTACATTAATCTTTTTTGTGAGATCAAGGGGTATATTTACTAAGCTGTGGGTTTGAAAAAGTGAAGATGTTGCCTATAGCAACCAATCAGATTCTAGCTGTCATTTTGTAGAATGCACTATATAAATATAGCTAGAATTTGATTGGTTGCTATAAGCAACATCTCCACTTTTTCAAAGCTGCAGTTTAGTAAATATACTCCTAGGACTGATACTACATTTAAACAATCCATGTTAAAGTTGTTACCCATTTATATTGAGGAGTAACATTTAGTTATTCTGTTGCAAATGTAGTATATAGTATATACATAATATAGTAAGAGGCCCAAACAGCAGCTTAAGGAATACAAAGATAGACTACCTTTACTTACATCTGTGTATTTAAGTCTGTCAAACATTTCTCCTTGATCAATGGCGCTGCATATCTTTAATATCAACTAATTTGTAAATATGTCAGTTTGTTGTACAAAATTCTAGAGTTCATATTGGTTTACATTTTTTATTTTATTCCAAACAGATGTTTAAGAATGCTTTGTAAAATATATACTTAGGGGTCAACTCCATTTTACAGAACAGAGTTATGTGTGTCAAAGGAAATTTGTTTCTTAGATTCAGTAATTTTATGTGAAGTAACCATCTTTAAACTATCTTGAACATGCATTCCTTGTTCTCTTATCAAAGTTTAGCGTGCAAGTTTTGAAATGCCTCATAAAATCTATTGAAACAAAAAAAAATGTTGTACATACAATAAAGTAGTTACTTGACCCACATATGTGCACATTGCTTGTTAATCAGATGAAAAGTGTTGTTATCACAGAACAGCCTCTTCCTTATTCACAGATCACAGCATCCTGGACTTTTGCATGCACTCAGACATTAGGTTGTCATAGCATAATATTATAGATGATTTTTTTGTCTGTCTTATGAGTGGTTTGCACGATGTCCACCACATATATGTGAAGCCATAAAAATTTAGCTTGAATGGATGAGCTGGAAGCAAGCTTGAAACTGGTGGTATGACAAGACATTTGGCAGCATACTATATAGCTAACGGCCAATTTGATAGTAGCCTTTGGAGTCCAGTTATACATTCCAGCCTGCTACCCTCTTCCTCCTCAATGTTTCCGACAATGGGGTCGCCATATCTGGCAAACTTAAGCTATAGCTAAACTTCTGGTATACAATTTATGAAAGGTATCCCTGAAGGCCTTAATAGATGAGAAAATCACTAATGTTTGAAATCCATGGGATCAAGAGAAATTTCCCACTTACGTTCAATATAAAAGTGTCTTTGTATTGGCTATTCGTGAAATCTTCTGGAAAAGTATTATTACCGACAGTGTCGCTTATTACTACGTTTTATTCCTGTTGGCTTTTTAACAGTTTAGTTAGTCTTATTAGGTTATCATTCTTGCTTTGGTTTGCTTTTATTCTGCTTTGCAGTCACATTCCCTTAACTGTGTTTTCCATATATTCTTACCGCTTTTATCTAAAGATCTATCTTTGTAGGTAAAAAAAGACATGCCCATGAAGCAAATGAAAGAGCACCCATTCTGATGACTATATTATTCATTGAGATCAACTGATTTACTCATGCCACATATAAAATACACACATTCCTTATTGCAACATTTTAGGTCATACAGTTCTGCTTCTCCCTTGCTTTCTAACAGCTGTACAAGAAATTATTTTGTTACATGAAGGACAGTGCAGAAGGGGGACAGAATGAGAGGTTTTGTATGCTGTTTAATAACATCAAAGACCTATCCGTAGCAGGATGATGAACTACAATCTAGAAACTCAAAATGCTACAAAAGCCACAGGTGTGCACCACATGAGTGGGTAAAATGTGATTTTGGGAAGCAAGATGACAATTCTGTGCTTATATCACATTTATCTCCCATTGCAGTAAAACATCTGTTCTTGTTTTACAATGTAACCTGTTTTTCTTTTTTAACTTACTTTTCTTTACTTTTATTCTAGCATTCATTTGGCTGCCTAACCTAAAAGCATAAAGTTAATTAAAAAATCAAATACCTAATTTAAAAATATAATTTTTATTAGACTCAAAATTATTTACTGACTGTCATTCAATGAGTAGGTAATTAAAGCCCTTTGAAGCTATCCACCAATCGGATATATAAGAAGGGGTAGGGAAAATATTAAAGTTTTTAACACTTTTTCCATTTTTTTACATGTATAGCGGTTTTAAATATAGTGTTTTATGTTGACATTTTACAATCCTGAGAAAAAGAAGAAAAAAAAGACTGTTATAATGAGGAAACTCAAGGTTCACAGTAATAATCCATTTTGTATTTTAAGATATTATACTTTACTTCATTAGTTAAATAGAATATCCTTAAGACTCGTTTTAAATTAGTTTCAATTCTTTTAGTACTGTTTTTGGAACAAACAGCAATTAATTAGTTAGTTGCTGATTTCATGTATTGCAGGACAAGATTACATTCGTGTTCATTTCTGGCATTCTGAATTAGTGAAAAAGTGACCTTATGAATGTCAACATTATGGAGTAAACATTTTCAAGTGAAATGTGTTTGTTTGAGATATTTAAAGGGCATTGTTGTAAGATGAAAGGATACATTTATATTGTAGGAAGTCGGCATAGAAACAAAACTTTCTCCAGTGATGCTCAACAGTGTGGGAGCACTTTTGCAAGCAGCAGTTCTGTCTGGTCTGCAATGGTTTCTGTCTGGACCATCATAGAGTATATGTGCTTGATGAAGCTGCATTTTCTAGGGCTTAAGTGAGTGTTCTGTTGTAGAAAGAGGCAGCCTGATCAGGGCAGGACAGGGTGGTCATAGGAAAGAGTAGTTGTTTAGTGAAAATTAGAAGTGGATGGGTTCAAAAGTATTTAGGTGTTGATGTGTGCATGTGGATTAGAGAACGTATGGGATGGAGCAGGAATGCCAAATTAGAGAAGCAAGAGTTGGAGCAGAAATGGGAAAAGGCAAGGTCAAGGCAGTGTCTATCACAGTGGGTGGGAGATGATGTCCAGTGAGAGAGAGACCAAAGACAAAAGTAATTGAAAGAAGTTTTGTGGCTGCAGAGACACTGGAGTTGTCCATGGGAATGTTGAAATCACCTAGTATGAGAGTAGGCAGGTCAAAGGATAGGAAATAACTGAGCCAGGCAGCAAAGTTGTGGTGGGTAACTAGACCTGGGTGGCATTAACTGACAGCAATATGAAGGTGGATGGGAGATAATATAGAGAAAGTGTACACATCAGAAGAAGAGAAAAACAGGGAAAGTTCTAGGGGTTCCTCTCGGTAGGTGCAGTAGGAAGAAACCACTTTGTCTGTCTCTGGGTCTGGTATTGTGGCTGAGAGAGTGGCTGAAGTTGGAGAGAACTGCAGTCTATGTGGTGTCAATAGTCTTTGAGATGAATTCCATTCCATGGACCATGGTCCATACAAAGGACAAGGGGTCATTATTTGTGAATAGAAGAAATATGGTTTTACCATCAGAAGAATGCTTTCTGTACTTCAAAAGTGCTATGCAATTCCCTACCACATGTAGTGGTGATGTCAAATTCACTGACAGAACGTAAAAGTGATTTTGATGCCTTTCTTACAGGACATGTTATTTGTTGCTATAATTAGTAGAGGACTTTATGGGTGTGAAGGAATTTGTCCATTTTCATATTTTGGGTTAGAACGTGAGGTTAAATTGGCAACTGTCACACAAGAGGTTTCATTTTGACTTCCTCTGGATCACCGATTAGAATTTATGAAAGTTTGAGCTTGATGGACTTGTGTATTTTTTCAGTCTTATTAACTACATAACTATGTATTAAATGAAAATGCATCTAGGAGTGCACCAGTAAGTACTTCAGGAAATGATTCCTATTGAAAGTATAACTCGAGACCTATCCAGTCCATTTGACAGGGGGAGGAAGGGAGTAGAAAACACGCTCTGTAAATGTGCAGTCTTCACCCCTTAATCTTATTTAAAAAACTTCATCCTGTAAAACTAAATATAATTGTTGCACATTGCAGTAAAAGTAGGTCCATTCATTGCCTTAATCTGTTGTCAGTAAGAAACTCCCTGTTGCCGGTTTCCCCTCATGAGAACCTGCACACTTTTGCACCCCCGCACATGATGAGTAGTTGTATAAAGCTAGGAAAGTGACATCACAAAAGAGCACAGTTTTCACTTTTGTGATCCTTAAATGATTTGTGGTCAGTGATGTAGTGATGTTTGAAATGTTGAATGTGATGTCTTCATTTTCATAACTATTGTTGTCATTTGTCATTTGAGTTTATAAATGATGCCAGACAATCCTTTGGGTAGTGACCAGCTACTTTAGCTGTGATTTTAATTGTTTTATTTTTCAGTACATACATTAAATGACATGCACTGTCTTTTAACAGTCTAACTGATCTTCTTCTTTCTCAGTTTACAAACCATTTCTCTGGCTAACCATTTGTATAGTCGAGGAACGTACATAGTGAATGGGCCTCCAGTCATGTCAGTTTCTGGATATCATTAGGGATTCTAACACCCAGTGCACAGAGCTGTTGTTTTTAAGCCCTCCAGTGACTTCAGGAAAATAACACAGCAGGGAACGGGTCTTCCCTGCAGATGAAATAGTATACCTATGAAAGCTATTTATAAACTTAGAGTGGAGATGACTTATTACATTATAGAATTATTTAGTATAAATGATCATTAGAGTCCAAGGGCTAGATTTACTAAGCTGCGGGTTTGAAAAAGTGGGGATGTTGCCTATAGCAACCAATCAGATTCTAGCTGTCATTTTGTAGAAAGTACTAAACAAATGAAAGCTAGAATCTGATTGGTTGCTATAGGCAACATCCCCACTTTTTCAAACCCGCAGCTTTGTAAATCTAGCCCCAAGTCTTATATTTTTCGGCTGTAGACTTAGCTCAAATTCAAACTTTATAGATAATGGGTCTTCATACAATATTATATTAGGCATGGGAACAGTTTACATTTTTAAACATCCATTTAGCATACGTACATTGACAGTACATTGCAATCCTCTCTGGATTTCACACCATATGTGTTACTGAATGTCTTTCTGTCATTCTGTCATTTAATTCCTCTTACCTCTGTCTGTCTGTAATACACAGTCTAGTTTTGCTAGTGTGTTTGCTCCCAGTTGTTAAGCACCATGGAATATGCTGGTGTTATACAAATAAATGCTCATAATAATGTTAATAACTGCAATGAGTGCATCTCCTACAGGGAAGGACCTGAGCTCCTGTCATGGTTGTTTTCCTAGAACCTAGACACAGGGGCACTGAGACGGGGGGGGGGGGGGGGGGAGGTACAAAGTACCAGGAGGAGTCACCGAATTGGTGTAGCCCTGTCCCCTTCTGTGGCTATGGAAAGGGACCCAAGAAGTTCCTGACAGGGCATAAACTTTCTCTTGTCGAACCAGCCTAGAGATCCCCAGGTAGATCTCAACTAAAATCTTTAAAAAGATTTAAGTGCTCATTAACTGTATGCATCGGAGAACATTGCTACACTAATTTCTAATAGTTTTCCATTGTGCCCAACTATTGAGAAGAAAGTCGGTTTTGCATGTGCAAATCTTTAATTTGAAATGATCTTCTGCCAAGAATTTAAATCTTTACATGCGGTCGTTTACGGAAATATGTGGAATTGAAAAACAGCAAGACGCAGAAAAGGGACATCCAGGGTCTTTCTTTCCAAAAGATGGGTGCCCTACGTATGACTATATACACACAATTTAATTCTATGTAGATCCTTCTTACCTCCTGTGTATATTCTTATGTCAAAAGTGAAAGCATTACCCTAAATGCCGTTCTCTAAGACTGCTGCAAATTATTTGACCCATTTTTCTTCTTTAAAAATGAGGGTGTTAGACCTTTCAAATATAACTTAATTGTCTCTCTTTGCGATCAGATTCCTATCACTCTTTCTCCTTGTATATTTACTCTTTGACCTCTTTGAGAAAACTCTTCCCTGCCATGACCAATGAATTACCCTTAACCCAGAGGAGGTGATCCATTCATCTGTTATTCCTGTCACCAGGGCACAAAATAGCATGCTAGGGCAGTATTAGCCAAAGGTCACTTTGTATTGTTTGGCTGTTAGCACTGCTTAACTTCTGCAATAGCGTGTAGTTGTGTATGGTGCAGCAAACAAACTTGTGGCTGCTGGTCAAACGTGCCTTATCATTGTGGATAATTGAGAAAGTGCACTTCCTTAACCCTAATATACAAATTAGTTCTATATTGACTAATTACCTTAAGTCTTCTAACATGTAGAAGTTTGATTTTATTTTTCACTGTTCAACTAGCTACGGTGAGCAAATGTTATTAAAAGTAAGCAGATAATAAAACATTGAATTGATTATTTTTTGCATATTATATTTACATGGAGGACATTTATACTAAATATGTTGAAACAGAACAAATATATGTATAACATTCTGAGAATAATGTACATGATCTGGGGCCTTATTCATTAAGGATCTTAACTTGAGAAACTTCTTATTTCAGTCTCCTGGACAAAACCATGTTACAATGCAAGAGATGCAAACTAGTTTTCTGTTTTGCACATAAGTTAAATACTGACTGTTTTTTCATGTAGCACACAAATATCAACTTTAAATTTCAGTGTACAAATAAGCTAGCAAGTACAGGGCAGTACAGGTTTCATTTTGCGCAGGTATTTTATTATTTAATTATAGTACCAACCATATAATGTAGAACTGTACAGAGAATATGCAATCATCCACTTGATTTTATATATATATATATATATATATATATATATATATATATATATATATATATACAAGTTAACCCGTGCATGATACTCGTGCATTCTAGTCAAATAAAGCTACTTAAGGTGTTAAAAAGGTTCTTGTCATGCATTTGGGGCTAGGCCAGGCCTCCTCAGGGGAAGAGCGTTACTTCCCGACGTAAGTGCCCTTTTTTAACGTGGTTTTGTCCACATGTCACCACCTCATCATTTTTCTCCATCACCTCATCCTTCATCTTTATCGCCACATCTATCCAGATGTCTATCCAGACACAGGGATCTCTCTCAGCGGTCCTGAGTATCACACTCCTCTCGTTCTGTCACCCCCGGCAACCACCAACCACTCCCCACTGTCACCCCCGGCAACCACCAACCACTCCCAACTGTCACTTCTCCTTCAAGATATATATATATATTTTTTTTTAAATCTTTATAAACACTTTTAACAATTAACAAATTAAAAACATCTTAGTATACCAAATTTCAGCCCTTTCTGAGTTTTTTTTTCCACACACACACTAATAATTTAGTAGGTCAGTGTATAACTCCGCCCAGCAGGTGACGCTGCAGCAAATTTCAGCCCTTTCTGAGTTTTTTTCCCCACACACACTAATAATTTAGTAGGTCAGTGTATAACATCGCCCAGCAGGTGGCGCTGCAGCTTGGTTTTTTTTTTTCACACACAGACACACGCCACTAGGCTTTTATATAGTAGATATATATATATATATATATATATATATATATATACATGTATGTAATAATGCAGCCTATACTGTAAAATCTAAAAACATTGGAAGTCACTGAGGAGTTTGTGAACAAATTAAAGGACAAGGTCACAGGTGGTATGCCATACCTCCACTTCTCCTACTGCCATCATTGTAAAATTATCAAATTCCATTCACTTACATTCCCATTACATTTTTCATACCGCCACGTCTAAATTTCCATAACATACCTTCTAAATGTCCACTTCGACCACTGCTTGAACCACTATAGTTTGTTAATAGGTTGACCCTTAGACTCCTCTTACACCGACCACATCCTATCAGTACCTATCAGTATACCAATATTGGGCAAACAGTAAAAAAACACAGTGTGTATTAATCAGTGCTCATTAATAACACATAGCCAGATTAAGTCTCCTGTCACTCAAAAGTATTAATACACTCCTAACTTCTAGTATAATAGTTCAGTTATAGGTCCTTCAGGTATATGTGTAATAAAGTAAAATAATAAAATATAAAAGGAAAAAATATGGAGTGCTAGATCTGTATTGATATTTAATCAACAATCACAATATTAAATGAACAATCAGAAATATTAGAAACAATACCCAACCCTGATATAAATGCATATATCCTGTTACTATTGTTTAAATGCTTATTCAAGCAAATAGTTTCATAATCAGAAATATGGTCAACACAAAGTCCTTAGGAGACAATGTTGTTAACTTAAACAAAATCAATCCAAGAGTCTGTTTATTATTTATTAAATTGACCTTAGTCTTTCTCTCTGTCTGTGTGTGTGTTAGGAAATTTAGACTGTAAGCTCCAATGGGGCAGGGACAGATGTGAGTGAGTTCCCTGTACAGCGCTGCGGAATTAGTGGCGCTATATAAATAACTGATGATGATGTGTATGAATCTGAAACAAAGAGTCCATTTCTTGGTTACTCCACCAAAAATAAAATTAGTCTCCAATTAGTTTGACTTAAAGTATAACTGTAATCACCTCATTAGTTAAATTGTACCAATCTCTATCATATTAAGGAATGTACAAAGTAATGGATGTTTCAGATTTGGTTCTTCATGTAGCGCTACACCAGCAGGGTTAAGTGAAGATAGACTCTGTGTGAGTCTTTAGCAAAGAAATGTGAATAAACACTAGTAAACTCTCCCTGACACATTTCCCTGTATCCTAGTTTGCAGTTTATTTAAAAGGTAATTAGACTCAATTTTCCTACTTTTATATTTAAATTAAGAGACAGTCAGAACTCTGAATGGAGTTCTCCCCAGGTGATTTCATTTTGTGGGGAGAACTCATTTCTCCACAGAGTATCATCGCTCTAAACCTATTACCGTTATAATGGTAAATGTAACCAGGCTTTAAAAAGCTAGCGTTGAAACTACCGTAATAACGGTATTTAAGCACACGTATTACCGTAATCAATTGGGCATGTTACTTTTTACAGTAACACGCCCAATTGAATTCCTCCCTGTATGGCTTTATTCTAAAAACTCATAAGATGTAACTGTTAAAAGAATGTAAACCACAAAAGTCACAGGTTTATAAACACAAATGTAACAAATCTATAAATTACAGCAGTGTAAGGCAAGCAGACTCAGCTACAATGTATTTCACAGAAATCTCCCCCGTTTAGGCAAATATTGTGCAGCGTTACAGCATCACTGCGATTTTCTGCAATGCATCAAGCTTTTATAAGATTTGCATTGTGCAGACAGGTAGCGCCATCTCTGGTTGGCTACAGCAACCAATCAGATTCTTGGTGTCATTTTGTTGAGTGCACTAAATAAATGAAAGCTAGAATCTGATTGGTTGCTATAGGCTACATCTCCACATTTTCAAACACGCAGTTTATTAATTCTATCCCAGGGTCTTTACTCTGACATTTTGGTCCCAACAGAGATGTCCTTGATAAAGACCCTCTTTTCATTTCTAAATTGAGAACTGAAACCCTACTTTTTAACGTTGTTGAAGTGAACAACAATGCTTTTTTATTTATTGAAATTTATATATTTATATATTTCAAACTTTGCAAATCAGGTAATGTATGCAGATAGCATTGATTTAGGCACAGGTTAGAGAAAGAATCAAAGGACCATATTTAGTGTTGGATGTAAGTCAATTTGTGGGACATAAATATACACATTTCCATAGTGTGCATTCATGACAAAATACATTTGTATTTAGATTTCAGTGTATCTTGGACTCGAAACATTGGTGGGCAAGTATATGTTTACTCCAATAAGACTGTACACATGTAAACATTGCGCGCTTCTAGAGGTGCGATCTAATTAGTCTACAGATACGTTTCTTAGGAGACATACAGTATCTCTTGCAGGTACCAGAGGCATGGTGTAAAGTCTCGTGGACATTTTGGAGCTGTGTATTTTATGGAAAGCGTGCTCAGCATGGCATATTTTCAGATATTTTCTGTCAGAGAGAGAGAAGGAGGGTGCTGGAATACATGCTGTCAGGAAGATCTGTACTCTGTACCTGTGATCTGAGAAGCTTATTGAGGACCCAGAAAAGAAAGAAAATATGGAGAGATCCACAAATAAAAGAGAACAGGTTTGAGGGAAAGACAAAGAGAATATAGCTGGAATAGTATGAATAGAGAAGCTATAAATATGAATAAGAGAGAAGGAATTAATAAAATAAGAAACAAACAGAGAAAGATAAATAGTTTAATAAGAGAGAATAGAATAGAAAAACAAAATAATCCAAAAGCTGTCAGAGAGAGGGACAGAAGAAAAAGTGAGACACAGTTATTGAAATTCTGTCTGAGTAAGTTAAGGGTCACTAGTCTGTCAGACACTAATGATTTGGCAGTTTGTTAGTCAAAATAACAATAATAACTGTCTAAATTGTCACTTAGCTAGTTAATACTTTGTGTAGAATAGAAAAGGACTAGTAATGTTTAGGTAAACTGGAAACTATATAGGTGGTTAATTAATGAGATTAGTTTTTAAATGGTTTTTAGTGCATCAGCCTCACTATTAGCCCCTCTGTGACATTAGCATGTAAGTTTACTCTTACAAAATACTAGCAAAAGCATATACACACCTGGTCACTTTCATCAAAATGTAGACAATATATAATAATAATACAATATGTAAATTTGGTGAAATACTTTATCAAAACACCAACTATCTCAATAAAAAAAAAAAAATAGAATCCTATATAAATGAAAACATAAGAAATTAATAATAATAATGATAATAAGACCAGTGATACAAAACATATGATTTTTTTTTTTAGCAAAACAGTATTTGTACTATAATGTCTGACTGCAATACACCAAACAACTAATATGGATAAATTCCACGTGGAAAATAAGAGGAATACACATAGAGAACAAGACATCAGTACTGGTAAAGGAAGTATGTAGTTTCCTAAAATAAGGGTAAATAAAACTAAAAATTTAAAAAATAGTATTGCACTAATTTTAGTCCAATATGAATAGTATACATTAAAAAGCATTAAAGTATATTCAGAAGTGGGAACACTAATGCCACACTCAGTACGATTCTGAGAATTGGCACTTTGACCTAGCTGGTGTCTTAGAGGACAGTTTGTAGAGGTTGCCTGTGGTGATTTTCCGATTACCCAGTCACTGCAGATATCATAGCATATGCAGTCAGCATAATGGACTTGTCCACAGAGAAGATGTTCTGAATGTGAAGTTCTAGTGTAAAACATAATTTAGTGTAGACAAATAGAAAATTCGATGTTAAATGCAAATCACAATATATATTGTCCCAATCACACCAGATGCCAATGAATTTATTGCGCCTTTTCAGAAAGATGTTAATGATGCGACTTTCAGTGATGTTGGTTGAATGTGCAGAAAGGAAGATGCGAGAGTCGGTGGCTCATATATGACACCATGTAGAAAGAGCATGTTTCCCCTGATAAACTAGACCTCCAGCCCTGCAACTATTACATCTAAGCAAGATTCTCTTGGTAAATTGATAGCCATTACGTGTGAAATCTATTGCTAAAAAGTTATTAAAATTGGCATTAACATTCAAATTGTACAGTTCCTGTTGTGTTGCCATACTCCCTACCACACAAAAAAATATACACCCTATGGTCCTTTTTTGTCGGAATCCAATTAACCTACGATTGTGTTTTTAGACTGTAGGAGGAAACTGGAGCACCCTGAGGAAACAAAGACAAATACGAGGAGAACATATAAATTCCACAAAGATCCCAGTTCTGTGAGGCAGAAATAATAACCTCAAAGATTAAATCAATAAGTTAAATTAGGGTACCTGTAAAAACCATATATGGCAGAACAGAGTGAAATACCATGCGATAGTCGATCAGTCAGTATGCGTTATTAATCTTACAGATGACACTTTATTAATATTTGCCACCCATCCAACCTGAAGCCCTCTCCTACCGGCGGATGCTGTGGGAGATAATAAATCATCAGCCTCCCAGACGGCCTCCCTGTCATTCTTTATCACCATTATCCCCTACACCCTTAAGCCAAATTTGTCAATAGCAGTGTATCAACTAGGAACAATTTGAACCAGTCTTTTACTGTTAGATACCCCAGACAGTATATATAACTGTTATTTTTTAATTAATACTGCATTGATCGCCACATCAGCAGGAATTTCAGGTGATGTTACAAGTTGTGTCCAACTGCTCTCTGGGAAGACACAGATCAGCTTTCAAAACAGACAATAATGTAAATGTTTGTCTTATGGTGTTGAACTCCAAACTAGGGGTGTGCACCGGCCGCTTTTGGGGTTTTGGGTTCTGATTAGCTTGAGGTTTTGGGTTCTGATTTGTTTTGCCAAAACACCCCACGAAAGGTTTTGGTTCTGATTTTGGGTTCTGATTTTTTTTAAAAAAGCATAAAAAGTGCTAAAATCCATATTTTTTGTTTTTTTTCACTCCTACACTATTATTAACCTCAATAACATTAATTTCCACTAATTTCCAGTCTATTCTGAACACCTCACACCTCACAGTATTGTTTTTAGTCCAAAAGGTTGCACCGAGGTAGCTTGATGTCTAAGGTAAGCGACACAAGTGGGCGGCACAAAAACGTGGCTCATCTAGGAGTGGCACTGCAGTGGCAGACCCTTAAACCACACACACTCGGCCAAGCCTTTAAAAATGATATGCGGCACAGGACAGTACCACTGGACTGGAGTTAGACAGCACTACAAATTCCTTTATACTGCAGGAACAGTGAACGTAGTTTAATATCTGATGCTAATATTTCTGCACTGCAGGAACAGTGAACGTAGTAAAATATTGCAGTACTAATATTTCTTGACTGCAGGAACAGTGAACGTATTTATATATTGCAGTAGAAATTTTTATAGACTTTTTTTTATAACTTTTTTATATATTTTTTTTATTATTCTTGTATACTTTTTTTTATAATTTTTTTAAATTATTTTTGTATAATTTTTTTATAACTTTTTAATAATTTTTAAATAACAATGGCCTTAGCAGAACAGAGCACAGGACACAGCACCACTGGACTCAGCAGGACAGAGCACTGGACAAAGCACCACTGGACTGATCAGCAGGACAGAGCACACCACAAAGTAACCACTGGATTAGCAGGACAGAGTGACAGGACACAGGAGCAGGAGCACCACTACTACAACCCTCCCTGATCTGACCCCTAATGAAAAAGGCGGCCGCAAGCGGGGAATTTATGACATCCGAGTCTCGCGAGATCTGACGCGAGACTTGGACGTCGTAGCCTCTCTTTCGTTTTTTTTGGGCAGTAATTCTGCTTTGTAGCTATATCAATTTCCAGGTGCAAAAGAATCATTCTTGTTTTCAGAAACCTAATAAAGCTAAACACATTAATATAATTAACCCCATAAAGCACTGTTCTCTTCAGTCTTTAGATATAGTAGTTTCTTAGATCATATTTCTAATAGACAGAAAACAGGGTCATTTTCTATATTTGAAGTTAAGTTCATTGACCAAGGCTAATTTTCTCACTATCTAAAAATCTCCCTACTCCTGTGGGATCATTTACTTAAACTAGTACTAAAAATATATATATTTTTAAAAAATTGTACATTCACAAACAAAGAGTTAACTCTTAGTTAGATAAGAAGTGTTCACACTAATTCCGATTTTGAAAGTGTCAGCAGATCTTCACAATATAGGAGATTATAGACAGTATTTTGCCTAGCTATTCTGCTGCTTGGTGCAAAATACTATATAATTTTAATATGGCTCGCTTACATTTTAAAAAGTAAATATTGCAATTTCGAATCATTATTAGACCTACAAATAAGAGTGAAAAAAAAAGAAATTTAAACTTTTTCATCATTTTGCTGCTCCCTAAAAGTTGCTGCCCGAAACAGCTTCCTTGTTTGCCTCATAATGGACACAACCTTGAATGCTGAAAAAATCTATGAATGGCAGTACATTCAGAAGAAAAATAGTTTGATAGTACCATATAATTATAAAGTTGTTTCATTGTATTAGTTAAATGTGTTTTGGTTGCATTTCCCTTTAATTATTCTTATATATCTTCATCAAGAGAATATTTTTTATCTGGCTCCTGTTCCTGTAAAAAATAGTCACAGCTTAAATGTAAACCCACATCTCCAACAATTGAGTTTTATTTATATATATATATATATATATATATATATATATATATATATATATGAAACATTACTGATATCTACTGTTCACAGCAGTAAAAAGTAGAAGTAGAGAAGTAGTAGTATTAATTAATTTGACCGCTGAAAACCAATATAAACAAGCTTATCTGTTTGGTATCCATTGTGGGTCCTCTATCTTGCTGGATGGGGCATGGCTTTTACCATAGGAGCGTGACCCCTAATGAAAATGGCGTCCGAGTCTCGCGAGATCCGACACAAGACTTGGACGTCATAGCCTCTCTTTCGTTTTTCTTCGCCCCGGAAATACCCGAACAGTGCTCGGATCCCGTCGGATCCGCACTGTTCGGGTGGGCTCGGATAAGCGCAATCCGAGCCCGCTCATCTCTACTCCAAACCCATGCACTAACATTTCAAATACATATATTAGTTGCTTCCTGATTGGGTAAGACAACGCCCCCTCCCCCAGAAATTAAAACGACACATAGACAAGTATATAAACTATATTATGACCCACCTAACTAGGAAAAATATCTTTATTAATGAAAATATATTTGGTGAGTGTACCAAGGTTAGCAGAGAAGAAGAATCTAAAGAGGTGCATTGTGTAAAAGTGTAAACATCACATCAACCTTTCCTTAGCTAAAATGTTTAAAAAAAAATTCAAAACATATTGAGGCTTTTCTATTCTGTGTGTTTAAAGCTAACAAAGCCTACAATGAAAATAACTGCGTGCTTCTCCATAGAGCAAGTAACACCCTTTATCTCATTTCAACATCTCAGCAAGATTAAGGGGTATATTTACTAAACTGCGGTTTTGCAAAAGTGGAGATGTTGCCTATAGAACCCCCCAGATTCTAGCCGTCATTTTATAGAATGTATTAAATAAACGATAACTAGAATCTGATTGGTTGCTATAGCCAACATCTCGCAACCCACAGTTTAGTGAATATACCCCTAAATCTTGCTTTTGAATTTTGCATTGAAGCTAGATGCACTGGTGTGCCTTCTCTGCACTTTGTGAGGAACTCCCAAATCTCCTATCAGCCAGAGCAAACTTTGGCTCTTCCTCCACCGCCAGTAAATACTAAGGTCACATTACCCTCTTTTTACAAAATATAATTTCACAATATAATATTATAATAAAGTGTCATATACGTAAGAGACAATACTACCTTGACTGGGTAATTAATAAATGCAAAAGTTGCATGTTCTATATAAAATGTAATTAAATACAAATGTGAAACCACTTTACCAGGCTCCTCAAGAAAATGTTGTTTGTAATGATCTGAAGTACGGTGCCTCCACCCAGATCTCCACATGTAGTTCTTCTTCTGGGGAATGTCTGAGACCACAAGCACCAGGTGGAGACTTGGGGAACCCCCTGCCACCACTTACTGCGTGATCACAACCTAGACACAGATTTACCACACAGTTTTGGTGCAGAAACCACTTACTTACAACTACATTTATTGCCAAATAAGAGGGAAGTCACTACTTTTTATATCTTTTTATTTTTTATTTATATAAAACTAAACTTGTAATAAATTATCACAAAAGTCTAATGTAACAAAATTCCTTTCACTGTAATAAAAGATCAGTGTTTGGACTACCAGCAACACAATAGTACTTGTGAGGAAACAAGAAACAACTTCTCTCTACTGTTTGTATACTTCACTAATACCTTATTAGTGAGGTTCCTCACTCAGGCACTTTATCCTAAATAACATGAATAGACTTAAACTTGACTAACTGGATTAAATAGGAAATATGGTATTTTCTACCTACATCAGTACCATTCGCTAAATTATGAACCTGTATCATCATTCTCAGTGTATCATCATAAAAGATCTGCTACAGCTATCACACTGTGCAACTCGATCACCCTATACAAAGTGGCCATTTCTCATATATATATATATATATATATATATATATATATGAAAACGAACTTTGAAATCAGTAATGATAAAGTCCAGGATATAAGCATGAGTAATTTTTGTCTGGTGATCACATTTCACTCCTCACTTGAAGAAATTTTGAACAATATAGATTGTTCATGAAATGCAAGACGGCTTCTTCTCATAGGTGGCAGTTAAGACACAAAACAGATGCCAGAATACTCTGTCTCTTTGTTTAATAGTGGTCTGGCACTTGTAGTTCAACAATAATCATCGGATAACTTGTAAGAACACATTTCTGGCAATGGGATTCAGTTAAGCAGGAAACTGTTTCGAGCCGCGGCGGCTCGTCTCCTGGTCCTGCTTGCGTCCCGGTCGTCACCTTGACGACCGGGATGTCACTTCCACTTCCTGGTCGGCCGTTGCCAAGGCAACCGTC
This sequence comes from Mixophyes fleayi, assembly GCF_038048845.1. Taxonomy (NCBI): domain Eukaryota; kingdom Metazoa; phylum Chordata; class Amphibia; order Anura; family Limnodynastidae; genus Mixophyes; species Mixophyes fleayi. The sequence goes on from NC_134402.1 coordinate 265,581,675, forward strand.
CGACGCTGATAATATAGCACGGCGGTACTAGTGGCCGGGCGCATGCGCGTAATTTAACACAGCCTGTGGGCTGATTAATGCAATTATCATGGGGGCTGTGTGAGACTCAGAGCTAGGCTCTGATTGGTGGCTTGTGGTATTTAGGACAGTGAGGTCTGCAGCCTCACTGCCGGTTATAGCGTTCTGTCCTCAGTTCTGCTGCCTGCTTGTGTTATTCATTTTGGTTCCTGCTACCTTGGATTTGACTACCCGTGTTTTGACCCCTGCTTGTTATTGGACCTGTGACCCTTCTCTTCTGACCTTGACCTTTTGCCTGGAATTCGGATTTTGCTTCTCTGCCTGTGAGTTTGACCCTTCGCTTGCCCTTGGATATTGCATCTGTGCCTGTGACCTTTTGACCTAGGATTCTTCTCATACTACTGTCCACCAATCACTCCACTCCTGGGAACTCCTTTAAGTCAGTATACGTTTCTCGACCCTCGGTCGGCCTGCAGCCCAGTCTGTCCCCACCACTAGGGGCTCCAGCGAACACCTGGCCTTCTGAGTAGTTCGCGAGTTTCACTGTACTGACTTGGGAGTTCCTAACATTAGAACCGGCCAAGGAAGATTGGTATCATACGGCCATGGACGGAGAAGAATCAAATCTGTCTCCAGCCCAGATTCTGGCCAACCAGATACAGGCGGTTTCCCAAGTGGTGCAGACATTATCCCAGCGTCTGGCAGTCCAAGAAGGGGTTTCCAGAGACCGGCAGCTCCAGCAAGTTCCCGCTGGTGACACACCGGAGCCTAAAATGAATTTGCCTGACCGGTTCTCTGGAAGCAGGCCAGCCTTCTGTAATTTCAAAGAGAGCTGCAAATTGTACTTCCGTCTGAAACCACGTTCCTCTGGTTCCGAACAGCAGAGGGTAGGGATCATCATCTCATTGCTCCAGGGCAACCGGCAGTCTTGGGCCTTCTCCTTGCCTTCCACAAGTCCAGCCTTACAGTCTATGGATGCCTTCTTTCAAGCTTTGGGGCTATTGTACAATGACCCGGACAGGGTAGCCTCAGCTGAAGCTCATCTCCGTACGCTAAGGCAAGGACATCGCTCAGCGGAAGAGGATTGTGCGGAATTTCGGCGATGGTCCACTGATAGCGCCTGGAACGACCAAGCATTGCGAAGCCAATTTCACTTAGGACTTACTGAGCAGATTAAGGATTCCTTAGTTCAGTATCCGATGTCCGACACGCTGGAGAACCTGATGCAACTTGTCATAAAAATTGATCGTCGGATCAGAGAGAGAAAGGCTGAACGGGAGTCCGCTGCTCCGATGGACGTTTTCACAAGCTCTGATAACACTTTGCCCGATTCCTCTGAACCTATGCAATTGGGCGCTTATCGCTTGCCTCCGGAGGAACGCTCCAGAAGACGCTCACTAGGTTTGTGTATGTATTGTGGTCAACCAGGCCACTTAGTCCGTTCATGTCCCAGCAAGCCGGGAAACTCCAAAGCCTAAGTGCAGGTGAAGAGGTGCGCTTGGGTCTTCAGATTACCTCTTCAGACAATTCCTTATTAGTCCCTGGACGTCTAACTTTCCGTGAGAGATCCATGGACCTGAAAGCTTTTCTTGACAGTGGTGCGGCTGGTAATTTCCTGGATATGCATTTAGCTCAGACACTTGATATTCCACATATCAGGTTAGAATCAAGCATCACCACATGTGGTTTGGACAGTAACCCCTTGCCTGGGGGAAGGATTCTCGCCAGGACTCCAATGGTTCGGTTGACTGTAGGAGTCCTCCATACGGAGGAGCTCTCCTTTTATCTCATCTCTTGTCCCTCTGCTCCTTTGATATTGGGGTATCCATGGCTTCACAGTCATAACCCCCTTATTGATTGGAAAACAGGGGAGATTGTCCGTTGGAGTCCCAGGTGCTCTACGTCCTGCTTGACCTTGCCTCTTAGAATTATGCAGCCTACTCCAGATTTGTTGCCGGTACCCTATCAGGACTTCAGTGATGTCTTTTGCAAGAAGAAAGCTGATTCACTTCCACCACACCGGGAATACGACTGTGCCATTGAATTGGTACCCGGTTCTAAGTTGCCCAAAGGGCGTTTATATTCATTATCCCTTCCTGAAACTCAGGCCATGGAATTATACGTAAAAGAAAACCTGGAGAAAGGGTTCATCCGCCCTTCTAAGTCCCCGGTTGGCGCGGGTTGTTTTTTCGTTTCTAAAAAAGATGGCAGCCTGAGGCCTTGCATCGATTTCCGTGGACTAAATAGTATCACGATTAAGAATATGTATCCGTTACCCTTGATCTCTGTTCTGTTCGATCAATTAAAGACAGCTACTGTATTCTCTAAAATTGACCTCCGAGGGGCCTACAATCTTATCCGAATCAAGAAGGGGAATTAGTGGAAGACTGCCTTTAATACCCACTCGGGACATTACGAATATCTCGTAATGCCATTCGGTTTGTGCAACGCTCCGGCAGTCTTTCAGGATCTGATTAACGATGTACTACGTGAGTTCTTGGGAAAAACAGTGGTGGTTTATTTGGATGACATCTTAATTTATTCTGAATCCCTATCTCAGCATCGTCAGCACGTTCGCCAGGTTTTATTGAGATTGTGTGAACATCATCTGTACGCAAAATGGGAGAAATGCGAATTCGAGGTGTCCACAGTGGCATTCCTGGGTTATATTATCTCCTCATCAGGATTCGCTATGGATCCCGCCAAGGTGCAGGCAATTCAGGATTGGGTCCTGCCTACTAACTTGAAGGCGATCCAAAGATTCCTTGGCTTCGCCAATTATTACCGTAGGTTTATTGGCTCATTCTCCTCGTTAGTGGCTCCTATCACTGCCCTCACTCGAAAAGGAGCAAACCCAGCAGAGTGGTCCGCAGAAGCACTGGCGAGTTTTTCAGCTCTCAAAGCTGCATTCATTTCCGCCCCAGTCCTTAGACACCCTGACCCAGGACTTCCGTTTATTGTGGAGGTGGATGCTTCGGATGTCGGTGCTGGTGCCATCCTCTCTCAGAAAGACTCACAGAGTAAAAAACTACATCCTTGTGCATTTTTCTCGAGAAAATTTCTGCCAGCGGAATGTAATTATGACGTTGGAAACCGTGAACTATTGGCTGTTAAGTTGGCATTGGAGGAATGGCGACATTGGTTGGAGGGGGCTGCACACACCATTACCATCTTCACAGACCATAAAAACCTCCAATATATTCAGACTGCAAAAACTCTGACTCCCAGGCAGGCTCGCTGGGCCCTATTCTTCACCAGATTTAGGTTCATCATCACATTTCGTCCAGGTGCAAAAAATGTTAAGGCTGATTCTTTGTCCCGAAGTTTTTTGGCTCAGCATCCCCAAACTCCTGACTCGCAGTCTATTATTTCTTCCACTTCAATTCATCTCGGACTCACCCAGGATCTGGGAGCCACTATCCAACACTTCCAGAAAATTGCTCCCGTTCAGACACCTCTCAACAAGTTATTTGTCCCGGTTCATCTAAGGAGACCTGTCCTCATAGAGGGTCACAACAACCGCTCTGCTGGTCATCCGGGAATTCGTAGGACTATTGAAATCCTTTCTCGCTGGCTTTGGTGGCCCACTTTATCGGATGACGTGGAGACTTACGTTCGTGCCTGTCCTGAATGTGCTAGAAACAAATCTGCTAGGAACCGTCCTGCTGGTCTACAGCTACCCTTGCCTGCTCCAAGCAGACCTTGGTCTCATCTTTCGATGGATTTTATTGTTGACCTTCCAGTATCTGCAGGCCATAACACCATTTGGGTAGTCGTGGACCGATTCAGTAAGATGGCACATTTTATTTCCTTACCCAAACTACCGGATGCCAGGACTTTGGCTACCTTGTTCCTGACCCACATCTTTCGTCTCCATGGTCATCCTGAAGACATCATCTTGGACAGAGGATCTCAGTTTATTGCACGATTCTGGAGATCTTTTTGTAGGTCCATTGGGATCACTATCAGTTTGTCCTCAGCGTATCACCCGAAGTCGAATGGACAGACAGAAAGAACCAACCAGTCCTTGGAACAGTTTTTACGCATCTATGTTTCAAAATTTCATGATAACTGGTCCTCTCTCTTGGCCTGGGCGGAATTCGCTTACAACAATTCCTGCCATTCCACAATACACACATCTCCGTTCTTCTGCAACCTTGGATTTCACCCGAAGTCTAACTCTTTCTCTACTGCTGTTCCCAGGGGGTATTCTGGAACACCTGCCTTTACAGCTAGGTTGAGATCTATCTGGAAAAAGGTGCACTCTGCCCTGGGTCAAGCCTCGCAAAAATCCAAGGCTTTCGCTGATCGCCATCGTGTGCCATGTTCTCTGAAGGTGGGAGATCGAGTTTGGTTGTCCACACGGAACATCAAGTTGAGGCAACCTTGCAAGAAACTGGGGCCCTGATACATTGGACCATTTTCAATTGAGAAAAAGATAAATCCGGTGGCTTTCAGGTTGAAACTTCCACCGTCTTTAAAAATACCATCTACTTTCCATTGTTTGCTTCTGAAGAAAGTCGCTGCTCCCAGCAGATTCAGTCAGCCTTCCTCTAGCAGGCCCCAGCCGTTGGATGTGAATGGAGACCAGGAATATATCATTGAAAGAATCCTTGACTCAAGGAGAGTCCAAGGCCAAGTTCAGTTTCTGGTGCACTGGAAGGGTTATGGCCCTGAGGAGCAATGCTGGATACCGCGGAGGCGTCTCCATGCTGGGAGACTCCTTAGAGAATTTTTCAAGAAGTTTCCTACTAAACCGTGGTGTCGGGGTTTCTTAACCCCTCCTCAAGGGGGGGTACTGTTACGAGCCGCAGCGGCTCGTCTCCTGGTCCTGCTTGCATCCCGGCCGTCACCTTGACGACCGGGACGTCACTTCCGCTTCCTAGTCGGCCGTTGCCAAGGCAACGGTCCGACGCTGATAATATAGCGCTGCGTCCCGGCGGTACTAGTGGCCGGGCGCATGCGCGTAATTTAACACAGCCTGTGGGCTGATTAATGCAATTATCATGGGGGCTGTGTGAGACTCAGAGCTAGGCTCTGATTGGTGGCTTGTGGTATTTAGGGCAGTGAGGTCTGCAGCCTCACTGCCAGTTATAGCGTTCTGTCCTCAGTTCTGCTGCCTGCTTGTGTTATCCATTTTGGTTCCTGCTACCTTGGATTTGACTACCCATGTTTTGACCCCTGCTTGTTATTGGACCTGTGACCCTTCTCTTCTGACCTTGACCTTTTGCCTGGAATTCGGATTTTGCTTCTCTGCCTGTGACTTTGACCCTTCGCTTGTCCTTGGATATTGCATCTGTGCCTGTGACCTTTTGACCTAGGATTCTTATCATACTACTGTCCACCAATCACTCCACTCCTGGGAACTCCTTTAAGTCAGTATACGTTTCTCGACCCTCGGTCGGCCCGCAGCTCAGACTGTCCCCACCACTAGGGGCTCCAGCGAACACCTGGCCTTCTGAGTAGTTCCCGAGTTTCACTGTACTGACTTGGGAGTTCCTAACAGAAACATCCTTGAAACAAAGAAACTTTTTTTTTCTTTTTTTTACATGCAATACAATTATTAGGATGCTATTTATGTTTACGGTACATAAAATGCATTTTTACAGTTGCTCTTGATTACAAACACATGTTCTAGCATGCTTCCATCATTACTGTCACTCGGCAGTTACACCTGACCTGGCCTTTAGCTGGTGCAAGTGATACAGTAAGAAAACATGTACCTTAGAGATGTGCAAAGCTTGAATCGGACGCTGCTGGGTGCGCTTGAGCTTGGCACGCCTCACTGTATATTGACTATGTGCATACGCCCCTTCCCCTCCCCGATCCGCCCATGAAATTGTAGGCAGTCGTAAGTGTCCTTTGTGCACAAAGATGAATTGCATAACCTGCGTTCTCTGGAGTATAGTCCATTTCTGAGCATGTGCAAAGTAATTTAACATTTCAACATATACGTTTCTTAATAAATCAGGCCCATGATGTTAGTGTAGTGTTTGCAAAAAATGAGGACAAATCTTGGCTACAATAAGAACAAATATTTGGCTGATGTATTTGCACTTGAGGGAAATAGTACCTTTATTGTTATGTAATGCACACATAGTGCTGTATAGTTGACCCCGATTAGAATAGAAGGCCACACAGTATCGTTATAGCGTGGTGCACGTACGTTGCTGCCACCTCTTTAAAATGCAGGTATGATAGTGTCTGTATATTATGCAGTGCAAAGAAGAGTTCCAACTGCTCTGGTTATTATTTTATGCATATCTCAGCCCTTACCAAGTATTTATTGATTATTGAATAGATACGGGCAGCACGGTGGCCAAGTGGTTAGCACTTCTGACTTACAGCACTGGGGTCATGAGTCCCGACCATGGCCTTATCTGTGAGAAGTTTGTATGTTCTGCCCGTGTTTGCATGAGTTTACTCCGGGTGCTCTGGTTTCTTCCCACATTCCAAAAACATACTGTTAGGTTAACTGGCTTCTAATAAATTGTCCCTAGTCTGTGTGTCTGTGTGTGTGTGTGTGTGTTAGGGAATTTAGACTGTAAGCTCCAGTGTAGCAGGGACTGATGTAAGTGAGTTCTCTGTACAGTGCTGTGGAATTAGTGGCGCTATATAAATAAATGGTGATGATAAGTTACTTTTTACATGAGGGTGCTATTGTTCATAACCACTAAATTAACATCTATTGTGAAACAGAGAAAAAGTAGAAGTCATTTTCATGTGATACGCTAGGGGATCATGTGAAAATAACCACTACTTTTTTCTCTTTTCCACCAGTGTCATCATATTACCACTCAAGTCAATGACTGGTTCTCAGGTTTTCAATAATTGTTCAGTTATTTAGTCAAAAGCTAAAACCACATGTGGTTCGATTGCTACGGCATCAATAAGGTAAAACCTTTCTTTATTTTGTATCCGCTAAACGGACACTATTAATGAGGAATCTTGATTAAATATTCTTGAAGAAACCCGAGGTTTTGTTCATACATGAGCCGCTACGGCGGTCAGAAGATTCCTATATTGGGCTGGTTATAGAGCTGCTGCCCGCTTGGACAAGCCAAAGTAAGAATTCTGTGATTTACCACACACAGAGATGATCAAATGATCAAAAGAACTGATTTATATCTAACCTCACAGCGGAGTCTTTAAAATATCAAAACTCTCCATACGTATGTTGAGGTCATATCCTATTTTTCTTGTGATACAATTTGGTTATATTACCACAACTAAGTTGCAACATTTGGATTTTAACAAGAATATACACTTTCAAAATCGATATATTGAATGTGATTTGTGTATGATACTGATTTCCCTTCTGTGACAACAAAAGTTGATATTCTTCATTGACAATTTTTAATTATTCAACCAATATGTGTATTTCGATTTCTATACTGCTTGATTATCTCTCAGTGTCTTTAAATTAGAGACGAGCGGGCTCGAATATCTGAAATCCGAGCCCACCCGAACGTTGCCGATCCGTGCCGGATCCGAGACAGATCCGGGTATTCCCGCTAATTGCAAAACTGAAACCGAGGCTCTGAGTCATAATCCCGCTGTCGGATCTTGCGATACTCGGATCCTATAAATTTCCCGCTAGTCGCCGCCATCTTCACTCGGGCATTGATCAGGGTAGAGGGAGGTTGTGTTAGTTGGTCCTCTGTCCTGCTATATCTCGTGCTGTGCTGTGCTGTGCTGTTCAGTTCTGTGCTGTGCTGTGCTGTGTTGTGCAGTCCAGTGGTGCTGTGTCCTGTGCTCTGTCCTTCTGAGTTCAGTGGTGCTGCTGGGTCCTGTGCTGTGTCCTGTGCTCTGTCCTTCTGAGTTCAGTGGTGCTGCTGGGTCCTGTGCTGTGTCCTGTTCAGTCCAGTGGTGCTGCTGGGTCCTGTGCTGTGTCCTGTTCAGTCCAGTGGTGCTGTGTCCTGTGCTCTGTCCTTCTAAGGGCATTGTTATTTCCCCATTATTCCCAAATTATAAAAAATTTCAAAAAAAGTTATAAAGAAAATTACAAAAAAAGTAATTATAATAAAAAAAGAAAAAATATCCCAAAACAATCCTGCAGTATAAGTGCAGTGGTACTGATATATTACAAAGTTCACTGATTCAGCAGTATAAGTCCAGTGGTACTGCTATATTACAAAGTTCACTGATTCAGCAGTATAAGTCCAGTGGTACTGCTATATTACAAAGTTCACTGATTCAGCAGTATAAGTCCAGTGGTACTGATATATTACAAAGTTCACTGATTCAGCAGTATAAGTCCAGTGGTACTGCTATATTACAAAGTTCACTGATTCTGCAGTATAAGTCCAGTGGTACTGCTATTACAAAGTTCACTGATTCAGCAGTATAAGTCCAGTGGTACTGCTATATTACAAAGTTCACTGATTCAGCAGTATAAGTCCAGTGGTACTGCTATATTACAAAGTTCACTGATTCAGCAGTATAAGTCCAGTGGTACTGATATATTACAAAGTTCACTGATTCAGCAGTATAAGTCCAGTGGTACTGATATATTACAAAGTTCACTGATTCAGCAGTATAAGTCCAGTGGTACTGATATATTACAAAGTTCACTGATTCAGCAGTATAAGTCCAGTGGTACTGCTATATTACAAAGTTCACTGATTCAGCAGTATAAGTCCAGTGGTACTGCTATTACAAAGTTCACTGATTCAGCAGTATAAGTCCAGTGGTACTGCTATATTACAAAGTTTACTGATTCAGCAGTATAAGTCCAGTGGTACTGCTATATTACAAAGTTCACTGATTCAGCAGTATAAGTCCAGTGGTACTGCTATATTACAAAGTTCACTGATTCAGCAGTATAAGTCCAGTGGTACTGCTATTACAAAGTTCACTGATTCAGCAGTATAAGTCCAGTGGTACTGCTATATTACAAAGTTCACTGATTCAGCAGTATAAGTCCAGTGGTACTGCTATATTACAAAGTACACTGATTCAGCAGTATAAGTCCAGTGGTACTGCTATATTACAAAGTTCACTGATTCAGCAGTATAAGTCCAGTGGTACTGCTATTACAAAGTTCACTGATTCAGCAGTATAAGTCCAGTGGTACTGCTATATTACAAAGTTCACTGATTCAGCAGTATAAGTCCAGTGGTACTGCTATATTACAAAGTTCACTGATTCAGCAGTATAAGTCCAGTGGTACTGATATATTACAAAGTTCACTGATTCAGCAGTATAAGTCCAGTGGTACTGATATATTACAAAGTTCACTGATTCAGCAGTATAAGTCCAGTGGTACTGATATATTACAAAGTTCACTGATTCAGCAGTATAAGTCCAGTGGTACTGCTATATTACAAAGTTCACTGATTCAGCAGTATAAGTCCAGTGGTACTGCTATTACAAAGTTCACTGATTCAGCAGTATAAGTCCAGTGGTACTGCTATATTACAAAGTTTACTGATTCAGCAGTATAAGTCCAGTGGTACTGCTATATTACAAAGTTCACTGATTCAGCAGTATAAGTCCAGTGGTACTGCTATATTACAAAGTTCACTGATTCAGCAGTATAAGTCCAGTGGTACTGCTATTACAAAGTTCACTGATTCAGCAGTATAAGTCCAGTGGTACTGCTATATTACAAAGTTCACTGATTCAGCAGTATAAGTCCAGTGGTACTGCTATATTACAAAGTACACTGATTCAGCAGTATAAGTCCAGTGGTACTGCTATATTACAAAGTTCACTGATTCAGCAGTATAAGTCCAGTGGTACTGCTATATTACAAAGTTCACTGATTCAGCAGTATAAGTCCAGTGGTACTGATATATTACAAAGTTCACTGATTCAGCAGTATAAGTCCAGTGGTACTGATATATTACAAAGTTCACTGATTCAGCAGTAAAAGTCCAGTGGTACTGATATATTACAAAGTTCACTGATTCAGCAGTATAAGTCCAGTGGTACTGATATATTACAAATTTCACTGATTCAGCAGTATAAGTCCAGTGGTACTGCTATTACAAAGTTCACTGATTCAGCAGTATAAGTCCAGTGATACTGATATATTACAAAGTTCACTGATTCAGCAGTATAAGTCCAGTGGTACTGCTATATTACAAAGTTCACTGATTCAGCAGTATAAGTCCAGTGGTACTGCTATATTACAAAGTTCACTGATTCAGCAGTATAAGTCCAGTGGTACTGCTATATTACAAAGTTCACTGATTCAGCAGTATAAGTCCAGTGGTACTGCTATATTACAAAGTACACTGATTCAGCAGTATAAGTCCAGTGGTACTGATATATTACAAAGTTCACTGATTCAGCAGTATAAGTCCAGTTGTACTGATATATTACAAAGTTCACTGATTCAGCAGTATAAGTCCAGTGGTACTGATATATTACAAATTTCACTGATTCAGCAGTATAAGTCCAGTGGTACTGCTATTACAAAGTTCACTGATTCAGCAGTATAAGTCCAGTGATACTGATATATTACAAAGTTCACTGATTCAGCAGTATAAGTCCGGTGGTACTGCTATTACATAGTTCACTGATTCAGCAGTATAAGTCCAGTGGTACTGATATATTACAAAGTTCACTGATTCAGCAGTATAAGTCCAGTGGTACTGATATATTACAAAGTTCACTGATTCAGCAGTATAAGTCCAGTGGTACTGATATATTACAAAGTTCACTGATTCAGCAGTATAAGTCCAGTGGTACTGCTATTACAAAGTTCACTGATTCAGCAGTATAAGTCCAGTGGTACTGATATATTACAAAGTTCACTGATTCAGCAGTATAAGTCCAGTGGTACTGCTATTACATAGTTCACTGATTCAGCAGTATAAGTCCAGTGGTACTCTCCTGTGCCGCATATAATTTTTAAAGGCTTTGCCGAGTGTGTGTGGCTTAGGGGTACGCTCTCTTGTGCTACATATAATGTAAAACAAAAATTTGGAGGATAAAGTAGGGAAAGATCAAGACCCACTTCCTCCTAATGCTGAAGCTGCTGCCACAAGTCATGACATAGACGATGAAATGCCATCAACGTCGTCTGGCAAGCCTGATGCCCAATCTCCTAGTACAGGGCATGTAAAATCCAAAAAGCCCAAGTTCTCAAAAAGTAGCAAAAAGAGAAACTTAAAATCATCTGAGGAGAAACGTAAAGTTGGCAATATGCCATTTAAGACACGTAGTGGCAAGGAACGGCTTAGGCCCTGGCCCGTGTTCATGACTAGTGGTCCAGCTTCACCCAAGGATCTAAGCCCTCCTCCTCCCCCCCCCTACAAAAAAATTAAGAGAGTTATGCTGTCAGCAACAACAACAAAACAGCAAAGAACTCTGCCTTCTAAACAGATGACATCACAAATCCCCAAGGCGAGTCCAAGGGTGTTGGTGGTTGTGAAGCCTGACCTTCCCATCACTGTACGGGAAGAGGTGACTCCATCCAGCATTTGCAGCACGCCCTCTGCATATGCTGGAAGGATCACCCACAGTCCAGTTACAGATTTGGCTAATGAATGTGTGAATGTTGTACACCGGGAGGAGGATATTGATGTAGCTGGCGCTGAGTAGGATGTTGATGATTATGATGCAGACAGATACCAAATTGCCTTTCTCAATTTCTATTTCTATTCTAGATTATATAACGGCTGAATAGTTTTCTATTTTACTCCTAGTGGAGAGGGGATCTGATGCAGACAGATACCAAACTGCCTTTGTCCATTTCTTTGTATATTTGAATTTCTAGTTCTACAGTCTATGCAGGCTGCTTTTTTTATATTCAACTACAAGTGTAGGGTGGGGGCATAGATAGCCACCAAAGTAACGTGGTCCATTTAATTTCACTTTGTAGCTCCACAGTTTGTGCAGCCTGCTTTTTTTATCTTCAAAGTATTTACAAGCCTTGCAATTTAAATTAACTAGAGGTAGTGACGTGCTAGAACTCCACCCTCTATATGCTGCAGAGGATGGAGGAGCATCAAAAGGCCATTCAAGCCTACACAGCCACCTACGACATAGGAAAAGGAGTGGGGATGCGCCTGAGTCAAGCGCACTGGAGAATGATTTCCGTGTTGTGTAAGGTTCTGCAGCCATTTGAACTTGCCACACGAGAAGTCAGTTCCGACACTGCCAGCTTGAGTCAGGTGATTCCCCTGATCAGGCTTTTGCAGAAGCAGCTGGAGAAAGTGAGGGAGGAGCTGGTACACCATTGCGATTCCACCAAGCATGTAGCTCTTGTGGATGAAGCCCTTTGCACGCTTTGCCAGGATCCGAGGGTGGTCAGTCTTAAAGTCAGAGGAATACATTCTGCCCACCGTTCTCAATCTTCGGTTTAAAGCGTATGTTGTGTCTCTGTTTCCGGCGGACACAAGTCTACAGTGGTGCAAAGACCTGCTGGTTAGGAGAAGGTCCTCTGAAGAGGACCGTGACATGCCACCAGCTCCACCTTCCTTTTCATCACTGTTTGTGCAGTTCCAAAAAAGAGGAACTACCATTTCTATTGCTACCTTCTTTCTTTCTGTATTTCCTGTGTCCTGTGGTCTATTCTGCTAAGGGCATTGTTATTTCCAAGTTATCCAAAAGTTAAAAAAAAAAAAATTATAAAAAATTCATTTAAAAAAACAAACAATTTTTTTCCAAAATTAATTGTAAAAAAATATTAAAAAGATTTTAAAAAATCTAGCTTGTACTGCTATTTAAAAGTCTAACTATGATCATTCACTGTTGCTGTACCCAAAAATAATAGGTACTGCTATTAAAGTACAGTCCAGTGGTACTCTCCTGTGCCGCAGATAATTTGTAAAAGCTTTGCCGAGTGTGTGTAGTTATGTATCACAGGTTTTAAGAAGAGGCACAACACTGACAACCTGTTAGAGAAACTGAGGGAAATAATCTCTCTGTGGCTCACCCCACTTAGACTCTCCTGGGGATTCGAATAACTGCCATTTCTATTACTACCTTCTTTCTTTCTCTATTTAAAATAAACTAAATAACTGCCATTTCTAGTACTACCTTCTTTCTTCTCTATTTAAAAGAAACTAAATAACTACCATTTCTAGTTCTACCTTCTTTCTTTCTCTATTTAAAAAAAACCCAAAAACTGCCATTTCTAGTACTACCTTCTTTCTTTCTCTATTTAAAAGAAACTAAATAACTGCCATTTCTAGTACTACCTTCTTTCTTTCTATATTTAAAACAAAAAAAAACCTGTCATTTCTATTACTACGTTAATTGTTTGTGCAGTCACAAAAAATAGGTTTTAGACGTCCATCCGGTGTCCGCCATCTGTTCCCTGGAATTCAGACCAGTTGAAGGTTTTTTTATTATATTGTGGCCCCGGTATCAAATTGGGTACCGGGGCCACTCCACTACGCAGTCCAGTTACTAGTTTGGTGGAATTCAGACCAGTTGAGGGTTTTCTTTATTATATTGTGGGGACCACTCCACTACGCAGTCCAGATACTTTTTTGGTAAAATTCAGACCAGTTGAGGTTTTTTTTTATTATATTGTGGCCCCGGTATCAAATTGGGTACCGGGGCCACTTCATTACGCAGTCCAGATACTTTTTTGGTGGAATTCAGACCAGTTGAGTTTTTTTTTTATTATATTGTGGGGACCACTCCACTACGCAGTCCAGATACTTTTTTGGTAAAATTCAGACCAGTTGAGGATTTTTTTTATTATATTGTGGCCCCGGTATCAAATTTGGTATCGGGGCCATTCCACTACACAGTCCAGATACTTTTTTGGTGGAATTCAGAGCAGTTGAGGGTTTTTTTATTATATTGTGGGGACCACTCCACTACGCAGTCCAGATACTTTTTTGGTGGAATTCAGACCAGTTGAGGGTTTTTTTATTATATTGTGGGGACCACTCCACTACGCAGTCCAGATACTTTTTTGGTGGAATTCAGACCAGTTGAGGGTTTTTTTTATTATATTGTGGGGACCACTCCACTACGCAGTCCAGATACTTTTTTGATGGAATTGAGACTAGTTGAGGGTGATATATTGTGGCCCCGGTACCAAATTGTGTACCGGGACCACTGCACTATGCAGTCCAGAAAGCTACCTCGGTGAAACGTTTTGGACTAAAAACAATATTGTGAGGTGTTCAGTGTTCAGAATAGACTGGGAATTAGTGGAAATGATTGTTATTGAATGTTATTGAGGTTAATAATAGCGTAGGAGTGAAAATAAACCAAAAAAACTTGTTTATAACACTTTTTATGTTTTTTTCAAAAAAAATCCGAATCCAGAACCTTAAATCCGAACCAAAACCTTTCGTCAAATGTTTTGCGAAACAAATCCGAACCCAAAACCTCAAGCAAATCCGAATCCAAAACACAAAACACGAGACACCAAAAGTGGCCAGTGCACATCCCTACTTTAAATGAAGACCGGATCCAAAAGGTCTATATGGGTCAATATTAACATTGTTATGTGACAATTTCATTATATCTGATATTCAATATATTTGATATGATGTCCATGTTGTGAGTGGCATTTATCACTCGTTCAGGTTTATACTTATACCTATTATGGTTACATTTTTATATTAAACATATTTTAATATATCGGTGATTCTGCGCAATTCATTTGTTTGCTTTCTATATCTATATAGAGACTTGGCACTGTCTCTTTTTTTGAATTGCTGCACCTGATACCGAATCTGTATTGATATTAGTAGCTGTTTAAACATCTATTAGCGCCAGAGATATTTGTGTGGTTTTTCAGTTATTTAGTCAGCCTATTATGGGTTATTCTCATAAAGTTTTGACAGTGAAGGTGAGACATAATTGTGATTTTTGATGAAGGCTGTTTCCCTTATTTGAAGGGATTTAAACCGTGAGATATTAAGTTAACCTATGATCTGTGGGTCTCAGTGATCCACAGGAGGTGGGTACCAGGGGGATATGCCTGCCATTAAGTGTTAGAGAGTAATGTTTGCTTATGTCCTCTCATAGCAGCAAGAATTGCTTAGTCATACTCTCCTACAATTCCCTTGAAATACATATATGAAGTGACATATTCCTATATTCCAAAGCTATACAAATCCCATTTCAGCATTGCTCTTATTGTCAATTAAGTATACAGCTATAACTGCAAAAGTTGTTTCCCTACTGTAAAACAATTGTCTGCAATCTCTCTCAGATGGCATTCTGGGTGGCAGTATCTACCCAGGGTGAATACAAATTAGTTTGTGAAAAATGGCATCAAGTTAAAGGTAAAGAACAAAAGCAAACTAACTTCAAAGAGACTGGATCAAGAAGAATCTAGGGTTTTCTAACACAAGGGGTTTAACAGGCTCGAGTAAATAAGTGTAAGCTGTTGTCGGGTTCTTCTTTGCCACCATCTGCACCACACAGGAGAAGCTTTTAAAACATATCATGATAAAAAATCTCTTTGAATTTGGGCTGTGCCATGACTGCTGCACACACAACTTTGCTTCTGCTGATATTTCTCAGCAGCTCGCTGAGGCGTGAGAGTTCCCTATGCCCTCTGTCTGGGGCAGCTCGCTACAAAACACACACTGCGAAATAAAAAGAAAAGAATTGAAAAAAAAAAAATCACTCCTAGCAAAACTCCCCTGGCTTGTTATACATAAATTTAGCCTGGTGATTTCCCAAAGATTAGAAGACTAGTCTGGTCAACTCATTTCTTATTACATTTTCACACTGTTTCTGTTTGGTCACTGATGTGTAGCTGGCCTGTGAAGATCTGGTGAACTTGCAAACTGGCAAGCAGATGTTCTTTTCTTGCATATTCTTCACTTTACTTAAATGTACATAAAAGAAAGGGAAGCCTGACAAGATTTTTTTTTCTTTTCACACTGTCATACCACCTATTTATAGTTAATTGCAGCAAAGAAAAGGGAGATGGTTAATGAAGAAGCACAGTGGGGAATAGAGAGAAGTCACCTGATCTGGAGAAATAGGTTGGTGATGAGGGGAGTAATGTCACAGGAAAGTGCTGGATATAGAGAAACCTATGCTTTCAATATTTTTTAGACATAGCTGGCTATACTTTTTTCTCAAAGGAGGAATAACATCAACAATAACAACACCTATACAGTACTTTTCTCTCATGGAGTCAAGGGGGTAAACGGATCAAATTG
Organism: Mixophyes fleayi; assembly: GCF_038048845.1. Lineage (NCBI taxonomy): Eukaryota > Metazoa > Chordata > Amphibia > Anura > Limnodynastidae > Mixophyes > Mixophyes fleayi. Next base: position 265,597,793 of record NC_134402.1, read on the forward strand.
TCTAAAAAGGAGAAGTGGAGGTGTTGCCTGTAGCGACCAATCAGATGCCAGAAAGTGTCAGATAATATACTTCACATTTGTTCATACACTGTGCTTTCAAAATACTTACAGCTTCTCTTCATTTCTCTCAGCCACACATTCAACCAATGACAATACACTCACATGCCTTTCAACATTTTGAATCCCGAAAATGGGACAAAATAAACCCCATCCTGTTCAGATCAAACTCCGTCCCCAAATAGGAACATCTAGTCAAAACTCCTATTAAGTACCTGCCCCTTTTGAGGTCCACGAATTGGGATGTCCCTCTAAAATCGGAACCAATGGGAGGTATGTACTCAGCACAACCCTTGCACCTCATTCCGCATTTGGGTGCAGAATTTGCACATTCCCCTGGCAGAATGTGCATCTACGTGTTTTGAGTAGAATCCCTGCCAACCACACCACAAAGCAGTATTTAAGTATTTTGTACGTATGTAGATCTATGATTAAAATGTCTCCACAAATGGTAGGAGTCCGTACTTAATTCTATAGGTCTCAGATGTGCCTCTTTTGGCATAGAGTTCACTGTACCGCTTTACTTTAACATTATTACTGTGTTTTAAAAAAAAATAAATATATAATAATAATAATATATTCCCTGACTTCTACATACAGTTGTGGGTCATACAGTAAGTATTAAATGGGGCCTCTGCCTCTTCAAATTGTTGATGCCAATATATCTGCAGGGCAGCGTAAATTTTTTTCTCATGACTACTTCCAAAAGCATCAGGAAGCATCAATGTTCCTGTGCATGATTAATTAGTTCTAGTGATGTCTAAACATTATTGCATGTTGCCTATCCTGTGTGTTAAGATGTGGTTTAGTCAAGGTTGCCAGTATTGCTTCATATATTAGAGACGTACTCAGGGCTTGTGCATATGGTGTATTTTAATCTAAGTTCTCTCTTCCATATTTTGACAGGTGAACAGATAGACAGATGACAGATAGACAGATGGTCACATAGAGATCACTGAACTCTATAGAAAGACGCAGGAACAGTGCACATGGCCGATTTCCCAAAGTGGCTGACGGCAGAGGCATGGGGGAAATAGAGCATTGCTGATTATATTTCCATCACTGTTCTATCATCTGCTTTGTTAGAGCATCCTGTGAGCACTGTTTCTGCATCCTTTCATAGAAGTCACCAGCCATACAATGGAATGAATTAAAAGATGCCTATGCCCTAGCTTGTACTGTCCAGGTAATTAATTATCTCACTAGAAATCTGCAGACTATTACCATATTCTAATGATCTCTTAATAGACATTTGATATTCCGAGAAGCATGTCATTCATTCTCAGAAACCAAAAAATAGTGCAAAATTATTGTCGATTTTCTTTAACAGTTAGCTCCTCAGCAGCTGTAGTTTTTCGTGGCAAAGCAGTTTTAAACAAGAACAAATTTTATTTGCTTTCCCCTTTCTTACTCCATTGTTTTTTTTTATATTTTGCCTAACTGCTCTTTTCAATACAGTTTGCAGTACAAGTTATAATAGTTGTCTGTATTATCTTTGCTTTCATGTGTTATGTAAATCAATTATAAACATATACTTTAATTTCTTGGCTTTTGTTTAGAAACTTTTTTTTCTTTGGTATACAACATATATTGTAGGGGTGTGTAATATAGTTGAGCTTGTTCCTAATGTATAGCCGTGTTCGCACTTATAGTAGCATATTGAGAAAGAAGAGTGATTATCCATATATCTATATAGACGTTTGAATAATCCACTTTGGATTTACTTATGTGTCTGATATTGATCTATTAATATACATTCTTTATTGATACATTTGAAAACATTTTTTCATCTGTGTAATGTACAGCTAAAAATGTATGCATACATAGGGGGGAATGCAATTAGCTGTGAGGTGCTGTGATTTGTCTCTGGAACTATCTGGGAAGATACATAGGGGCATATTCAATTAGATTTCCGGTCCATGGTAACGCGCCGGAACAGGACGCAAAGTGAATCCACGGTACCGCAATAACGTGGATTTTCGTGCGCACCCCATAGGGCTGCGTAGGAAAATATGCGTTATTGCGGTACCGTATTACCGTCAATACTGCGCACTTTCCGCGGTAACGAGCGTTATCGCGGACCGGAAACCTAATGGAATATGCCCCATTGAGTCAAATGTTTTTACTAAAATCTCTGCTTACTGTCCCTTATAGAGGTGTAAGGAGGAAACGAGTGAAAATTTGTTACCGTATTGGCCGTCAATGTGCACACACAGCCGGACATCGAGGCAATATCTGGCACCTGCCTCACGGCCAATTGAATTCCATCATTAGAATTAGATATACTTACATTTGTATATTATCTCTTTTCTAACTAAAAAAACATAATCATTTTTTCAGGACTGACCTCATTGATGTAACTTTATTGTTAATTTCCAGTTATTGGTGATTATAGATGTATTAAAGTGAATAATTATGATTACATGGGAAGCTATCTGATAAATAGCTGGCTTTACTTATGACTTTGGTTAGTTAGTCCATTACTTCTTACTGCCAGGCAACAAAATGACTTTTGTGTAATGCGCCTGGCTTCCTCTTTGAAAAATACAAAACACTTTAAATAAGTAAAAGAAAACCGCCAACCTAAGCATAAATGGTGAGTTCAGTACATACATGAGGCAACTCAAAGAGAGCAGCAGACTTTTATAGGGAAACTTCCTTCTAATGAACACAATACTCCGTTACTTGTTAACACCTTGGGATCCAATGAAGCAAATGAAAGCGGGAGTAACATTATATGTGTTATACAAAATCCTCTCTCGTGTGTCCAGCCAAGGGTAGAAAATAAGTCGGCTCTTATAAAAAGGCTGCTTTTCATAACCATCGGGAGCCTGCTAATGCTGAATCTTAGTAGCTTGTTAAACTGTACAGAGTATGAAAGAAAGATTAGAGAGAGAATACAATCCGTGTGAAGAAATGGCTGTGACTCCAAAGAAATAGATGATCTAAAGGAAGGAAGAGATTCCCTTTAAACGACAGGCTCGGCGTGCAATGCAAATGATCCCAGATGCAGCTGGTATTGGCAGACAGCCACCTGCCTGCATATGAATAAAAGCAAAGGAACAGACCCTTAAGCAGAGACCTTAAAAGAGAGAAAAAAAAAACAACAACAAAAAGACATTTATGTTAACATTTTTCTACTAATAATGGCAATGGTGATCTCATCCATGTCTTGAAGATGTTCTCCTCATTTTCCAAATATGTGAAGCTAGCCAGTGCCACTTACTATAAAATGATTGATTTCCCGCATATGACGGAACAATATAACTGTAAAGTGTCATGTTTTTGAGGGGCACCCCCACTTCTCCTTGCTATGCTATATTGTGTCCATATTTTGTGGAAATTTTAGAGATGTTTATAGATGTTGTAGAATCATTTTTGGTTCATTTGGTAATATTCTGCTTGAGTGAATTTTGAATTTTACTGACATGTTTATCAGGAATTTACTTAATTTTTTTGCCTGGGGGTATTTTTCTGTAAATAGGGTTTTAATTACTTACGATTACAATGACAAATTCTGCACAATAATTATGTTTTGTTTTTTTCACCCTTTTCAATGTTGTGGTAAACACTTGGGGCTAGATTTACTAAGCTGCGGGTTTAAAAAAGTGGGGATGTTGCCTATAGCAACCAATCAGATTCTAGCTGTCATTTTGTAGAAAATACAAAATAAATGACAGCTAGAACCTGATTGGTTGCTATAGGCAACTTCCCCACTTTTTCAAACCCGCAGCTTAGTTAATCTAGCCCTTTGCGTATTACACCTATTTACCTTTATATAGCGCTATTTCACAGAAAAAAACAACTCCCCCAAACACCATGGGTTATCAGGTTTCTTTTCCATGTGGACTATGATGGACCAATAAAGAAATATTTTTTCTTGTAATATTTAATAAAGTGATGACCAAGTTTTGGGGAGTCTTTTATTCAATTAAAGTTTATTTAAAAAAAGTTTTAGCCTCTTTGCTGAAATTGGCAAGCTACTTGTCCATTATACTGGGAACACTGGTGTGGCAAATGTGGGGTTCCAGGGATCAAAATCTTGTTAATCACCCCAACTCAAAGAGGTCGGGAAGAGCTCCAGCACTTTTTAGCATGGAGCTGGTAGCCTCTGGGATGAGAGGATGCAGTCTTTTGCCCTATTCTTAGAGCCACCAGACTTGCACTGAGAAGCCTGGGGCTGATTTTTACCATGACTCATGCTTATGGTCTCCCTGTTACAATGCAAATCATCCCAAGACTTGGGGCTGGTTGAGGACTTGCAGAGGGAGCACGGTGTCTGTTTTTAAAATGTATCTATTCACAGTACTTTAAACACCGCCAGCCATGTTAATAGCCGAGGCTGTTAATTGAGTATATATGTAGGAACACACTCAGACGTAAATTGAGTGTGTAAAACACATCCAAAAATGATAAATGTAATTTCTATTTGTCACCACCATACCTATAAGAGTTACAATTTCAGCATTTGAATTTTTGGTAAGCAGCGTGACATTAGATTTCTTTATGTCATTTAGTGAAGTATTTTCATTTGTAATAAAATGATTGTTGCTACCTCTAAGTTACAGCAAAATGATTGATGGTGATCTATTAAGAATTTACTGGAAATATTTGTCTTGTACATTTTTTTTTTTAATATTTGAAATAACTGCTTCATGTGCCGTAGGGAAGAACTTTTCAACTTTAATGACCAGAGACCAATTTTGAGGTGTACCTTTTCTTTTTGTTTGGACTTTTTATTTTGTTTTGTTGGTGCTATGTAGGGTGTGGCCTAGAGGCAGACAAATATACTTTTCCATGGTTACATTTATAAAATGACTACTACCTCTGATGTATCATCATCATCATCATCATCATCATCATCATCATCATCGCCATTTATGTATGAAAGATACTTCTAATATACTTTGCTGCTTCTGAATATATATGTACCAAATGGGGCAGGGACCAATGTGAATGAGTTCTCTGTACTGCGCTGCGGAATTAGTGGCGATATATAAATAACTGGTGATGATGTTGATGATGAAATATGGATATTCTGGCAAGAGCACACTTCTGGTGAAACACACGTGAACAACTTTCTTTTTACTTTGTTTTAATGTCAGGATGGTATCATACTTGACAGCATAATGCTTTCATACAATTTCTTGTGACCCTAAACACTAAATAAACAGAGACCAGCTCCCTAGAAACTGGCCAGCTTCTCTAGCATCGTAAAAAACAGTAAAATAAACAGGTTTTTATACCTGACACTCCTTCCACAGCCCTAACTCGATGAACAGGTGACACTCTCAACTTTCCTTTAAAAAGGAGCTCTAATCAGCTGCTCTGCTTGCTCTGAGTTCAGACACATCCTGTCAGTCTGCTGTGGAAAAAGACACTTCCAAACTACGTAAGTTCAATCAGACTTTATTCTATTATTTTGTCACACGTATGTCCTCCACCTATCCACCTATCCAACTTTAATCTAGGTGTTCTCTTGCACAAATGTGTAACACTTTTTGCACCCTTTCTCTGTGGATTGCCAACGAAATACCTTCCTTTGTTACAGTATATAATAAGGATCTGGCTCCATTAAAGGTTCCAGTAATAAAACTTGAAACAGTATGCTTGAACTGTGGCCAAAGCAGTTTTTTTTTTTTTTTTTACAATCTCATAATTTGAAAGGAGGTTTCAAATGGTGAGCGAAGATAACTTTGGTAAATGTTCCCATTTCGAGTGGTTTGAGACAACCTTAATTTTTTAAGAAATTGACACATTTTTATGTGACAGTCATGCTTGGCTGGTAGCAAATTAGGTGAAGTAATTAATTTGTTTTTCATGTTTTTCAACAGACTCTTTTTTTTTTTGTATTTATATATTATTTTTAAAAGAAGGAAGACCTTGATAAGTCACTGGAGGCTTTAAAGCAGCTATCTTTTAGTTTAATTAGATTTAGTGAACTTTTGTCTAATAGCATTAGATCTGTATCCCCTGAGTCTCCTAAACTTGAGAATATATCAGTTTGCATTGGGAACACTGATGTGTGTGTATATACATTAGTATACACACACACACACACACACATAACCTGCCTAATATTGTATAAACCCCCCTCATGCCACCAAAGCATCTCTGACCCTTGGAGGCATGGACTCCACAAGACCTGTGAAGGTGTCCTGTGGTATCTGGTTCCAAGACGTTAGGAGCAGATCCTTTAAGCCCTGTAAGTTGTGAGGTGGCGCCTCTATGGCTCTGACTTGGTTTTCCAGCACATCCTACAGATGCTTGATCGGATTGAGATCTGGGGAATTTGGAGGTCAAGTCAACACCTTGAACTCTTTGTCATGTTCCTCAAACCAGTCCTGAACAATTATTGCTTTGTGGCAGGGCTCATTATCCTGCTGAAAGAGGCCACTGCCATCAGGGAATACCGTTGCCATGAAATGTACTTGTAAAGAAATGGAAGTTGCTCAAATCAATTTATAGGATATAGCAGGTGCATGAAAGGGTGGGGTTATCCTAAAAGGAACAAACACAGACAAATCCACCCAGCACACTGCTATAGACAGCAACAGAACACATTTGCAAATGTATGTTGAAGCCACCCACCACTCCACGGTGCTTTTGCTAATAGGGTGGTCCTACTCTAAACAATGAGAGTCCCATATATTTGGGCCATACATATGTGTTTTTAAATTGAGAGCTAACTTACCAAAGAGGTACCCCAGAACCCTCCAAATAACAATCCAATGTCAGCACTCCCCCTCAGCTACTGACACCAACATGCCTCTCAGACAAATAAAGAAATCGAAGTTGCTCAAATCAATTATAGGCTATAGCAGGTGCATGAAAGGGTGGGGTTATCCTAAAAGGAACAAACAGACAAATCCCCCCAGCACACTGCTATAGCCAGCAACAGATCTGCTATTTCTACTGTAGATAAAAATGGAAAAGTCTCAGTTGCACACATTTGCAAATGTGTGCAACTGAGGGGGAGTGCTGACATTGGATTGCTATTTGGAGGCTTCTGGGGTACCTCTTTGTCTGGATCCTGGAATGTTGGGAGCCCTATTTGGAAAAAAAATGGGTACATTTAGAAAATTCCAACCAACCCCGGCATTAAATCAATTGGGCCCACTATTAATACTTAGGCCTTCCTCTAGCCTCAACATTAAAATAATAGTATTCCCATTTAATAAATAAACCTATTTCCCTCCCTCCAAACAGCTCCAGCAATAAATTAGTAGGATTTACGTATAATAAATATATCTATTCATCATCATCATCATCATATATTTATATAGCGCCACTAATTCCGCAGTGCTGTACAGAGAACTCATTCACATCAGTCCCTGCCCCATTGGAGCTTACAATCTAAATCCCCTAACATACATACACACACACACACACAGACCGAGGAGAGACTAAGGGCAATTTAATACCAGCCAATTAACATACCAGTATATTTTTGGAGTGTGGGAGGAAACCGGAGCACACTCACGCAAACACAGGGAGAACATACAAACTCCACACAGATGAGGCCATGGTCGGGAATCGAACTCATGACCCCAGTGATGTAAGGCAGAAGTCCTAACCACGTAGCCACCGTGCTGCCCAATACCTATTTCCCGCAACCGTCACTGCCATTAAAGAATTCATATTCACATTTAATAAATAGACTTCATGTTCCTCAAACTCAGGCCCACATTCAATTAATAGTCCCCAAGCCACCCCATCTTAAATTAATAGTCCCCACTATAAAATTAAATTGTCCCACCATCACCCCACAAACAAAATAGCATTCATTAGTTAGCCACCACCTACCACACACACACACACACACACACACACACATACACACACACACACATTACATTGCCACAAGCCCACTGGGCCATCACACACACATTACTGTGCCCCTTCATCACCATGCTGTGCCCCCTTATGATCACACTGCGCCCTCCATGCTGCTTTTGCTCTCCTCTTCACCTGGCCCCCCTTTATCACACTGTGCCATGCTGCCTTTGCCCTCCTTCACAGTCTGCCATGCTGCCTTTGTCCCCCTTCTTCCTCTGCCATGATGCCTTTGTCCCTCTTCACAGTCTGGCTTGCTGCCTTTGCTCCCTTCACAGTCTGCCATGCTGACTTTGTCCCCCTTGCTTCCGTTCCTTCAATTACCTTTTCTTACCTCTTCTTTCTTCTCTTCTTCTCTTCTTGTCGCCTGTCTTCTTGCTGAATGCTCTCTGCGCCGCTCCTCACTGAATGTCGGGCATGATGTCATTCAGTACGAACAGAGCAGAAAGGAGGGAGGAGGGGCTCCGGTGCCGTGATCACGTGAGTATTTTTTCTTTACATTTTTTTTTTTAAGGTACTCGCTCCCTCCACCAATGAAGAGGGCAGCCATCAGGGGATACCCTGACTCCCCGGCGGGCCAGTCCGACCCTGCCTGTTCCCTGGGACTTCTTAATATTACCTGTTTACTTGCATCAGCCGTGTTCCTGGTATTTGCTTTCTGCATCTCCCTGCAATCCTCATTCCTGCACCATCTGGTTTGTACCTCGAAGCAATAAACATTGTGTGTTTCACCATATTCCAGGCTCCTTGGCTGTGATTTCTGCATTGAAGTGTGACAACCCAGTCATCTAGCCATCATAATTTGGCCCTCTTCAAAGTCACTCAGATCCTTACGCTTGCCCATTTTTCCTGCTTCACGCATCAACTTCAAGAACTGAATGTTTCTCTTGCTGCCTAATATATCCCACCCCTTGAGAAGTTCCATTGTAATAAAATAATCAATGTTATTCCTTGCACTAGTCAGTGATTTTAATGTTGTGGCTAATCGGTGTATACATATGAAGCTTTTTGATTGCGTCAACACCATGATTGGAGACCAATTGCCTTAATATTCCTTAATGATCCCTAATGATCTACAGCGACTAGTGGTGACAGTAGGTGGTGTCATATATTGGGAGTGAGATAAAGAGGAAGTATTATGTATTTACATAGGAATACAAATTTAAAAATTATTATTAGATGTCCTTCCGAAATATATTAAATTCACTATCTTTTGAAAAATATTTTACTTGGTATTTGATACATGTCACTTACAAACAGAAACACAATCATATTTAATAAAGTGTCTAGTTCAAATCTGATGCAAGTACACATATTAAATACAATCTCAGACTTTGTTTCAAAGTATTGTGTATTATAAGGAATAATGTACTGTAAGGTCTGTGTGCTGTCTAGCGTATGGTCATAAAAGTCCTTGTAGCTTCTACAATTATTTTATTTTACAGTAGGGGGGTACATTATTGAATTGATATAGTGGAATTGTGCTCACTAGGTCATTCCATGTACAATACATGTCTTGTCAATACAGTAATGATATTAAGCTTTCAAATAGAGTATCTTTTCCCTAGCACCCAATTCCTAGTAACTAAGCTTATTGTCTGATGTTCCTAGGCTGTACCAAGCAATGATAACTGTAAATCCTGGAAAAGCCTACCTTTCATTATATCTTTTGAAATTTAGAGAAGGATTCATGGAAAGATAAAAATAATGCCAAGAGAATTTCATGGCAAAGACAGATCTGACCTAGCTCTCTTTCTTGCAGAGCAATGCCATTTTACACCATGATGAACTTTTCTACAGTTTGTCTTATAGAAGGGATTAGTTTATCAAGAGGTGGTGCAGATTAGCTCTGTCTGCTACCCCAGGAAGTTTCATCTCATTGCTATGACTACTTGTTCCCCGCTGAGATGTTTAGTTCATAAGGTTGCTAATTTACCCACAAGAAGACATCTTAATAGGAACCCCCAGAAATATTTTGTCCATTGTTATTTTACATGTGTTTATATGTATATTTATTCATCTGTGTGAATACAATTGTGAGTATCCTTTAAGCCTAAATATTTTAATACACAAAAGATCCCAAAGTTTGAAATTTGATTCCATATTAAAAACGAAAAATCACATTTCCTTGAATTTAAAATTTTGATGTGAATTACCTACAATGAAGATAAATTGTCAGCTAGATAGGCAGCGAAAGGTACAAATTGTAGTCAAAGAACACAGACTTAGGGGTCTATTTTATCATAGGGAGAGGATGTAACAATTTTTTTAACAATTTTTTCTAATATTTTAATTTTCTTTGAATCTGCAACTTGAAGCCCGAGACTGGGCTTCCAGAGCAGTGTGCATCTGTGACCTGGCAAGGGACCTCCGATTGGCCCGCAAAAAGGTATGTCTCAATTTACCCCTACCAGTCAGTGTCAACCTTTTAATAATAATCCTTTTATGATTAGTCCTTGACTCCTTTGGGGGCAAGGACACATTCCCTTACTTTCTGACCACTTGTTGACTCCAATCCTACAGAACGACTACTACTGCCCAGGGCTGCCAAGAGGGATTCAGGGCCCCAGTACAACAAATTCATGGGACCCCCCCTAATAGTCGAGCATGCAAAAAAAATTGGACATCTCGCTCAAATTCCTGCCTTTGAATTCAGCCAGACTTCGAGAGCCATTAACAGTTTGCTGATTTTGGCAAGTTGGAGGGTACTTTCTGTGAGGCTATAATACTGACGGTGCACCCTGATGTCATACCCAAGAAATCCGTCCACTGGTTCAGTTCTGTGTCATTTAGGTTTCAGGATCTTTGAGAGAGTGGCAATGTGCTTTTGAAGCTTCGTGGAAGACAGCATGTGGGGATGTTTGGCCTCACACTCTCAGGCAAACAGGTGAATGCAATCTGAGCCTCTGAAGTGTAACAAGGCAGCTGGTCTGGCAAACATGTAGACATTTTGGGCAGCCACTCCACATTATTCAAGCTTCTCTGTGAGAAGTTACATTGCGCTGTGCATGGCTGGTGTCAGCAGGATGGGGACTGTTCTCTCTCCATTTCCCCGGATTTCAATCCCAGGAAAGTGTCGGCAGAGCTTCCTCTCAACCACGGAAAGTGTCATAGCCACATCTTCGTGGAGACATTTTGGAAACCTCCGGTGAGATCAACGCGTTAAAACTTGCCTCATAGATCTTTCTGAAGTTGTGTGCATTTGCAACTGCAGCAATGCAGCCTTTCATCATGACTCGGCACTCCACAATGCTCGCTATCTTTTGCAAGCCATGCTCAACCTTCAATGCCAGCAAGGACATCTTAAATGTTCCTGTGTCCTCGTCATAGCCTGCTACCAGCTTCACAGTGTCTACTAAATACAGAAAGTTCAATCGGATGGTAAAGTCTTTCATACTGTCCAAAGGGGTAGCTCTTCTGACCAGTAGCAGAAGCCTGCCCATTTCTCTAAGCTTCCGATGGATGTACTCATGCCTGCCAACATCTGAACCGACCTGGTTGAAGAAATGCTGCCCCATCTGTATGATGCATTGGAAATTTTTGACTGCGAGTAAGATTTCATCTGGGCTCATGTCACTCGAGAGCTTCCAAGAGCCACCACTGATGTGAGGTGGAACAGGCTCAGCAAAGGCGCACCGTGACTGGACTGTTTTTGCCAGGTTTGGGCTTGTTGCCCCTTTGGTTTAGCTTACATTTCTTCATGTGTTGCCACAGGTTTTTTCTTGCAAGCAAGCCTTGGAAGGTTGTACAGTGCATGAAACCTACAGCATCCCTCTCTTTGTCTGGAAGTTTACATGGGAACATAATGCAATGTCCTGTCCTCATCACCTCAGCGTTGTGCGAAGATGTGCCAAAATGTATGCACCTTTCTTTTGAGTGTTTGGGGAATTTCATGGCCCAGGCTACTTCAGTCTCATTATAGTGAACATGCTCCATACGCAGGGCTATTTTTGAGAGGGGCTTCTCACAGTACAGGCAGTACTGCTTTTGTTATATGCCCTTGAGCCATCACTGTTTCTGGATAGCGTTTGGACAGATGCCGAGCGAACCTTCTGTGTTTAAAACACAACTGCCAGCAAGTCTAGAATGGTCATGCATAGAACACATCTCTGGGTATCTGCCCTTTGCTCTACTGATGGGCAATGGGGCATCACCACTGGTGTCTGAAGTGCTCTCCTCCAAAGTGTCAGTGGCATACTCATCTCCACTGCTCTCCGGGATATGATCCAGATTTTTATGCCGAGCATATTAGCAAGGCCTGCTGCATGATTAAGGTCAGAGTAAATTTTTTTGATGCATTGTACCATTTGTGCTACAATGTGTTATATTTTGTCCATAGCAGCAGAGAAGTTAGACAAGTCCAAGATTTTGGTACAACTTGCCTCAGCCAGTTTTATTAAGCAGAAAAGAATAAAGAAAACTTCAAAACGTCTGTCTGGCACTAACTAAATACACAGGAACACCGTCTCTCCAGTGAAGGACTTTGTGTCCTCCACACATACAAAATATATATAGAGCTAATTGGTCACCATTTGCAGAGTCTCTCAAGAGGCAACCAACCTTCTCCCCTGGTCTGAGATACAGAGGAAAATGCCTAGCAGCTTTTTGTCAGCACCTTGCAGGTGCAACTCGTGATTACCAGCACTTTCTAGATGGTTAGAAATCCCAAAAGGGACCTTATAAATGGAGTCCACTCTTCTCTCTCCATTTATACCCCAGGAACTCTTATACTGGCTCTTCCTATAGCCGAACACACTCTTTGGTAAGTTTTTTCCACAAACTGGTGTTAATGCATATAATGCAGACAGTCTGGGATTCACCACTGGTTTCTGTTAAAATTGTTGAGTTAACAAGAATACATACTGTATATAACATCTCAAATGAAGATATATCTGCCTGCAATCTTTCTTGATATAAGTATCATAGTCCCTATGATGTTTTATGTGTTTCTAAGAGTATATGGATATTTATTCGAATCTATGTATGTGGCTGGAAGGAAATCAATATTTACTGTCTATATAATTGTAAGCCCAACATTTAAGATGACTGTTACGGTAAATGCCTCACTAAAATATAGTGATACATGCACCGATCAGCCACAATATTAAAACCACTAGCAGGAGAAGTGAATAGCATTGACTATCTCGCAATGTTGGCACCTGTCAAAGTGTGGAATGCATTAGGCAGCAAGTGAACAGACAGTTCTTGATATTGAGTCAAAGCATCTCCAAAACATCAGGTCTTGTGGGGTGTTCCCAGTATTCAGTGGTTAATACCTACCAAAAGTGGTCAATGGAAGCACAAGGCTCATTGATGCGCATGGAAAGTGATTGCTAGCCCGCATGGTCCAATCTTACAGAAGAGCTACTGAAGCACAAATTGTTGAAAAAATGAATGCTGGCTATGATAGAAAGGTGTCAGAGCACACAGTGCATCACAGGTTGCTGCATATGGGGCTGCGTAAATGTAGACCGGTCAGAGGTCCCACATGCTGACCCCTGTAGACTGCCGAAAACACCTACAATGGGCATGTAAACACCAGAACTGGAACATAGAGCAATGAAAGAAGGTGGCCTGGTGTGATGAATCATGTTTTATTTTACATAATGTGGACGGACGGGTGCGTGTGCATTATTTACCTGGGGAAGAGATGGAACTAGGATGTACTATGGGAAGAATCAAGCCGGAAAGAGGCAGTGTGATGCTATAGACAATGTTCTGCTTGGAAACCTTGGGTCCTGGCATTTATGTGGATGTTACTTTGACACATGCCACCTACCTAAACATTGTTGCAGACAAGTCCACCATGTCATGGCAATGGTATTCCCTGATTGGAGTGACTTCTTTCAGCAGGCTAGTGCGCACTACCACACTGCAACAGTTGTTCAGGAATGATTTAAAGAACATGACAAAGAGTTCAAGGTGTTGTCTTTGCCTCCAAGTTCCCCAAATCTCAATCTGATCACGAATCGTGGGGTGTGCTGAAAAACCAGGTCAGAGCCATGAAGGCCCCACCTCGCAACTTATAGGACTTAAGGGATCTGTTGCTAAGGTCTTGGTGCTAGACACCACAGGACACATTCACAGATCCTGTGGAGTCCATGCCTTGATGGGTCAGAGAAGCTTTGGCGACACAAGGGGGTCCTATATAATTTTAGGCTACTTTGGATCAGAAAAAGAATAGTATTTTGGTTTACACTGGAAACTACCTTTGTGAATGGTTTATTATAAATATATCAAATGGTCATTAGCATATATGTATATATTGTTTGCACATATTCAACGACACTATTCATAAATCTAGAAATTTGGTAAATTTCAAAAATAAGTGTTTCAGACTCTCTTTACATTAATGGTAGATCTGCTAATCCTGGAATATATATTTTTTAAAGGTAAGTTTTAGGTGTAGATGATTTTTATCTTCCTCCATGGCATATTCACAATAGGCTACCAACTCCAAACCATTCCTTGGGAACCTACAGCTTTTGTCATTCATAAAATGTCCAGAGAATTCACATTCCAGCATGCTTTCATGAAATCTGCAATTATCTTTTGTGTCCTGTTTCAAAGTAACAGTTATAGCTCATCTGTAAGATGTCACAGTTCCAGGCTTTGATGGAATTCCTGAATTCTGACTTTTCCACAATCTACTGCCAGTTATAAATGATTTATAACATGATACTAAAATGTGAACAGCACATTATAACCAGTTACAGATGGAAAGAGAGCCCAAAGATCATATAAGTATAGCAGTGTTCAACCAGGAAGTTTATAGCCTTGAAACTATGTAGAAAATACTTGCCTACTCTTTCTAACTCAGTGATCCTGGAGGGGAGGTCGAGTGACATCTGCATTGGGGAATGTGAAGTGTCAATCAGTGTAATTTGGGCCCATGAAACAAAGACACAATACTGTTGTGCCATCCCTAGGGAGTGGGCTGGAGCCGGGAGGCTGGCCTGCTCTCTCAGAAGTTTGGGATAACTACCTGAAATTTGGAAGTCTCCCGATCAATCTAGAAGAGTAGGCAAGAATAATGTAGAGCAATCAATGGCAGCAGCCAGTGCTGCCATTGATTGCCAGGGCTAGTGCCTTATAGGAAAATAACTTACTATGGGAGAGAGGTAACTAGTAGCAGCTGATACAGAGTGGTATATACGCCAGTTTGTGGTGGGATGGGGCATGAAAACACAGCCTAGTACACTAAAGGCGTATTCATGTAAATTCGGCTCATTCAGACCTGCAGAAACACACATATACGCCAGAGGCACATGCTTTACACCTGCTATAGGGCAGATGCAATTACACATTGCTAATCACTTATTGTAAAGCAGGTGAATATGCTGCTGATGCAGAGGCGGACGCCTCTGCATTCAGCAGCATAGTGGAAATACACTTATTATCTGTGCTCTTCTATTAAAAGTAATTTATTCCTGTTCTGGGTCCAACCCTGTATCAGCCCTCTAATCTAATTAACTTCAATTTGCAAACACAAGTGTCATTTTATAACATAATAGCACATACAATACATTTCTTTCCTAGCTTCCCCAATAATAAAATCTGTATCCCTTCTTTGCGGGCAGCTAAAATATTTATTTTATGGTTTTTTTTTAAAACAAAAACCCAACACTGTGTAACAGTTTAAACAGCATCTGCTGGGCACTTAGATTTAACCTTGAACTAAACATGTTTCGGGTCTTCAATGTTAAATGTTAACAGCCTATCTAAATTTGGTGCAGAAAGATAAGGAGCTGAATATTTCTCAGATGTATGTCTAGATGAAAGTGATGGCTGCCTGGTTCCAGCTGCTTCATTTCAGTTGAAATACAAATAAGGAGCAATGATTGTCACCCACCGATGGACACAGCATGTTGTTTAAATGTCTGTGGTTTTTGTTTGACTTAGTGGGAGAAAATGCCTTTGTATATAGTTATAAATTGATTTTAAACAAAAGGAATTTGTGACCTCTGTAATACATCAGAAAGATAAATAACTTTGCAAACCTCTGGTTTTCCGTGTTCCGTGATTCTTTTATTTTAACATGACCATTGTTATTTTAGTGCTGCATCACATTTAATATAAGTAACATATTCCAGAATAACATCTTTAAAACCAATAGTTCATTCTCAGACATATTTATGAAGTTATAAAAATGCACCCCACAGAGCAAATTAAGTTTTTGACTTATAATGTCAAGATGGGGTCTAATGAGGCGTAAAAATTGTCCTCCGTCTGATGGGAGAAGCTGGTGGGATAATGACGTTACTTACTGTGTGCAGGCTAGGCACACTTAGGTGCCTTGTATTCAGGGGCTGGCTGGCAGACTTTAGCCCGGGAGCAAGCACACAGCACTGGCCCATCCCTAAAGGTTAGTTATCGTACAATATATATTTATCAATAAAAAAGAGCCTATTTTAGTGTTGCTTAATCCAGCGATATTTTATCATTATAAATAATAAATCTTAAATAATAAAAATAAATAATGCAACAAAAAAGCAAACCTCACTTTCTATTGCATTTTATTTTATATGTCCCTTCTCCCTACACCATTTTTTTTTTAAACATACCTGGCTGATTATAATGGGATTTATCAAAATGCAAAAAGACTGTTTGCTTTAGAAACCTGATGTTCATGCTTCACCCGATACACTAATAGGGTTATTTGTTTTAGGGCTAACCTAAACCAAATAATATTATGGGTGGCACTGGAAGGAGGAGTAGAGCACTAGGTGTCAATCTGATACCCTGGCCCAGAGCTGGATTAAGGTGCTGGGGGGCCCGGGGCGCTTTAGACAGGGGGCCCCCTATGATGTACCATGGTTATCATTTTAGACAAATACACAGGCAATACTGTGTGCACTACTGTCAGGTGCATACAGTTCTGTCTTCATGAGTAGAACACTGTGAAGAGGGACATACCTCCCAACTGTCCTAAGCGAGATAGTCACCTAAATTTGGGACTGTCCCACGAGATTCAGGGCAGTTGGCAGACTATCCTGTTCTCTCCTACCTGTTTCTTATCACTTTCATAATTTGTGACTGCTGCTGGTTTCTTAACTCATTTGCTGCTTGTCTGGATCCTGGAATGCTGGATGACCTATTCAGAAAAAAAAATGGGTACATAAAATTTAGAAAACTCCAAACAGTCCCGGTGTTAAATTAATAGCACTCACGTTTTATAATTAGGCCCCTCTCCAGCCCCAGCTCCATTAAAATAATATACATGTGGGCGTGGCATGGGTCAGCATGGAGTAGGACATTTATCTCCTACACTCCTCCAACATCCATCTTATTATCCTGTTTTTGGCTGGATCCCACTGTCTAAAACATCTATATTGTCACAATAGGCAGACTGCACAAACTGATCTGTCTGAAAAGTGACTTTTTGGCCAAATATTGATTCCCATTTGACTTTTCTGCCTGCAATCTGATCGGGGCCTACATCTCCTCCAAAGCCGCGGGCTAATTTTGCCCAAAGACTTGGACTGTCAACGCGGTTGTCCCGGAAACGCCCTTTTACATAATAGCAAAGTCTAATTATAAAGTGCACCAACGGGTTGTCCCCAGTCTACTCCCTACTGTCTTCCAGTACACCCGGAATTGGCCGTGGGTGCGGATTTACTGTGAGCGCATTTCCCCCCTCACTTAACACTGGTGCTGTCGGGTTGGCAAGCTTAAGGTGGCTAAGCGGGAGGAAAAAGAAGAAGCGAAAAATCCTGCTACTTACCTCCTTGGTGGATGGAGTAGGAGATCTGTTGGCATCGGGCAGAGATACCGTTTGGTGGGGTCCGGTTCTTGGGCAGCCGCCATTTTGGCATCCGAATATTGCGGACTGTCTTTGAAATAAAAGTCTAGATACTGGACTGTGTCAAAGTTCCAACGGCATAATCTTTTGGAAATAACAGTTGTCTGGTGCACAACTGGGTACACAGTGAGTAAAAGCAAATGAATAGTGCCTCTTATCCCATGGCAATCACTGGCGATAACCTGTTAATAATCTTCTGCTGAACTTGGCATCACAGTTCTAAATTCCTGCTATATTAAGTCCAGCAACAGATGATAGCTACAGTAACAAATCTCTAAAAGTAACATTTCTTTACTACCGAGGCACCTCAGGCACCTCCACCTAGTGCCCCGTCAAGGACATTCATAGCAAAATTCCTACATTTCAAAGACAGAGGTGCTGTCCTTAGACTGATACGCAAAAAAGGCTCTTTAAAATTTGATAGCACCATAGTCTCAGTATTTCCAGACTTCGCACTGGACGTCCAGAAGTCCAGAGCTAGGTTCACCTCAGTTAAACAAAAGTTGCGTGATCTCAATATGCCATACTCTATGCTGTTTCCAGTCAGGCTTCGGGTGGAGGCACAGGGCCAACACCACTTCTTTTCTATACCACAGGAGGCCATGGCGTGGTATAGAACAGGTTTGCAATTGAAATGTACTCATTTCAGTTTACTTTGTATTATTGTAGTCCTTAGCGTTCTCACCAAAATGCCTTTATATATTTACTTATTGACTACTCTTCAAAGTGCACGGAATGGGTCTCCAGACTCTTCTCTCCAGCAGTTTGCTCCTTCGTCCTACCTTATATTCAGTACTCTCCAATGGTGTATGACTCTGCATGGCTGTAAGTAACTACACTGGGGGTGGCTCAGCCTGCTTGCCTAGAACACCATAGGTTTGAACAAAAGGATTAAACGCTCCTTTGTGTTATCCCAGCTTTGAAAATACAATGTACATATAGCTACATACATATACATCTCTATGGTAGCAGTCAGTGGCGGATCCAGGGGAAGGCGATCGGGGCAATCGCCCCCCCTAGCAGGGGCTAGCTGCCGACAGCTGCACACTGGGCAGGTCCATTCGGTAGTGACAGTGTGCTGCCAGGCTGCTCTGATTGTGTTTAAAACACAATCAGAGCAGTGGGGCAGCACACTGCCACTGCCGAGCGGACCTGCACATACTGTGCAGCCGCCGGCAGCCTTAGAAATCAGAAAGGGGCGGGGCCTAAATCGCCTCCCCCCCCCTAAAATCGCCACGGGTATATCAATAGTCTAGAACCGCCCCTGGTAGCAGTTTTGGCCTTAAAGCGTCAATGGGTGATATGGGCGTATCATGCTAAACACTCTGCTAATTCCAGAGGAGTTTCTATACTAGTCAAGAAATCACTAACTTTTTCATTAGAACATGTGCAGGTTGACCCTTATGGGAGATATGTGTTCCTTAGGGCAGTTGTTAATTTCTCCCCTCTTATAATCTTGGCAATATATATTCCGCCTCCTCACAACAATGATATTTTACGTAAGGCTTACATTTTTATGGCACTCTCTCTCCGGCCACCCCGGTGTGTGTCTGGGAGATTTTAACAATGTACTTCACACAGGGTTAGATAGATGTCAAAAGTCAAATGCACCTTGTCCTGGAGGTCCTACCCCTTTTTCTCGCTTTGTGGAGGAGATGGGCCTGGTTGATGTGTGGAGGTGTAGAAATCCTGATAAATAGCAATTCTCCTGCCATTCTACTAGTTATTATACCGTGTCACGGATAGGTTTGATTTTACCCTCCTTAGCTTTATCGCCAAATGTCACCTGCATTGAATACCAGGGGCATTTCAGATCACTCCCCAGTTCTTGTATGTATTGACCTGATGAATGATAGAGGGGTGAGATTCTGGAAGCTAAACCCACTCTGGTTGGAGACAATGGGTACTAGGGTGGTCCTTACTAACCTTTGGGAAGGATACTTAATGGATAATAGTATGTCCCCATCTTCAGATGTCCTTTGGGATGCATTCAAGGCTTTTCTAAGGGGGACCCTGATTAAAAATATCTCTGACACCAAAAATTCTAATAGAAAAATAGAATATACGTGTCAGGCCTTAGCCGTAGACTTGAGTGTAGAAAGCCACTAACTGGTATTAGCACTACTGAACTAGTAGGTGCGGAGTCTAACATACCCCTGGTGTTCGCCAGGGACACCCGCAATGAGGTTTGGACTTCGCTGCACAGGGCACGCAAGTCACTTTCCTACTAGCCAGTTGCCGCTGTAGTGGTAAGGAGGGTGAGACTGTCCGGGTCAAAGCCAATCGGGAATGCAAGGTACAAAGGAGAATCCAAATGGGTAGTCAAACAGGCCAAGGTCGCAGAAACAATATGGGGCAGGCAGAATGGAGGATGGTCGACAAGCCGGGTCACAACAGAAAAGCGCAGAGACGAGAGAATGGTCAGGAGAACCGGGTCACAACAGGAATAACACAGGGAAACGCTGGAGTCAGGAACCTGTTACTCTGGCACCCTAATGGCGCCAGAGCCAGGTTTAAATAGAGGCAGCAAACCAGTGATTGGAGGAGACTGAGGAGAGGCACGCTGCATGGTTGCCTAGCATGCGCCTGACAGTGAGGTCCGGCAGAAGCCGCGGTGCGCCTGTTGCTAGGCAACAGGGCACCCCGACCAGAGTCAGCAGGCATTCGTCCCTGTATGACAGGGGAACAGCGGGGACGGAGCCTGACAATACGTTGGAACAGGGATGTAGTGATTTGGAGTGGCTGTACCTTAGCTCGAACACACTTGAGGACCGTCTCCAATGGTTGAAGGCTCAGTTGGAGTGAAGGGAGTATCTCTTTGACAAGTCTAAACGTCGCCTTCTATTCTCAGAGCACAGACAATACTAGGCAGATATGGGTGGAAGTTACCTAGCATGTTTGGCAAGGGAGCAACAGTCTGGTAGAACTATCCCAGCAATTTACAATAACCAACATGAACAAATGTTTAGAGGAGGTGAAATTGTAGATACGTTTTTCCAATATTATAAGGGTACTTACACCTCTTAGGTACAATATTCGCATAGTCAATTAGCAGCATATTTAAAATCCATTATATTCCCTTGTCTCTCCCAGGATTCGGCTTCTGTTTTATGTGCGCCTCTCACAGTTGAAGAAATAGATGCAGCTATATGCTCATTTCCCAATCATAACTCAAGGAATTGATGGTCTCCCTATAGAGCTATATAAGAAATTTAGAAACTTCTTTGTCTCCAATTGTTAGACACATTTAATGGTGTATATAACTTGGGTTCTTTGCCATCCTCAATGTCGGAGGCGCTGATAATGGTCTTGCCGAACCGGGGAAGGACCCCCTCTATCCGGAATCATATAGACCCATCTCTCTCCTTTGCACTGATGTTAAAATACTAGCCAAGATTCTTGCTACCAGACTAAATTGAGTTAATTCTAAGATAGGTCACCCGGACCAAACAGGGTTTATGCACGCCATTTCAAATTTACGCCGCCTCTACACTCATATCCAGCTACCCCATTTGGCTAAGGAGGGGGCAGTGGTGGTGTCTTTGGATGCTGCCAAGGCCTTAGACTCGGTCGAGTGGGAGTACTTATGGGAAGTGTTGCACAGATTTGGGTTGAGGACTGAGTTTATTAAATGGATTAGGCTATTGTATCCAGCTCCAGCGGCCAGAGTCACAGTAAATGGCCACACATCCCCGTCTTTTAAAATGGGGTGAGGGACTAGGCAATGTTGCCCCTTGTCTCCAGCGTTATTCGCGTTGGCCATAGAGCCTCTGGCCTATTTGATCAGAGACCATCCTCAGATTGTTGGGCTTCCAGTGGGGAAGGATTGGGATACTATGCTGACGACATGTTACTATTTGAATAATTTTTTTGTTACTAGTAGTTGTCTGAGTTATTTTTGTTTTGTATATGTTTAAAAAATGAATTAAAAAATATGATTTAAAAAAAATAAAAAAATAATATTCACATTTGCTAAATAGATCTATTTCCCTCCAACCAACCCTGACATTAAATAGCAAACACATTTAATATATAAACCTATTTCCCTCCCTCCAAGCAGCCCCACCAATAAATTAAATTGCCTCCACCATCCCACAAACAAAATAGCACCCATTAAATAACTAGCCCCCTCCTGCACTCAATCATTATATAGCCTACCTCCCACACTAGATTAAGACCGCCCTTCCCTCACACATTATATTGACATGCTTCACACACACATTGTATTGACATCACACACAAACACTTTACTGACATCTCACACACACTTTACTGACATCACACACACATGCACAACACTTACCTTGTTCCATCCACGCCCGCTGATCTTCACACTTGGGACGGCACCTGTCACGTGGTGCACGTCCCATGTGAGGGAGGAGAGAGACAAGGAAAGGCGGATCTGCGGCCAATGATGGATTGTGACTGGTCCCAGAGCAGGGCCCAGCCACAAAGTAATAGAGTCTTGTGCCGGTACAGGGACCAGCCCAAAATAGCCTTTCTCGTGTCTGGCCCAGGGTGTATCTGCCCCCCTTCCCAGCCCACCCCTGCTTGTATTGCAGCCATATGTAAAACACAAACTTTTGTTTTTAAATGAGATATAAAGGGTGGAGAACACTCATTGACACGATATGTTCCTTAGTTAGAGGATACTCACAGAGCATTACTCTCCATGAAAAATAATTATTTCTATACATTTTCGAAGGTAGCTGAGATCTAGCTTTATCTAGCTTGACAGTCATGAAGTCGACACAGTTATATGGTCGACAATCATACTGGGCCTGATTCATTAAGGAAAGTAAGGCAAAAACCATGTTACAATACAAGGGGTGCAAATTAGTTTATTGTTTTGCACATAAATTAAATACTGCTGTTTTTTCATGTAGCACAGAATACTTGATAGCTTTATTTGTACACTGACATTTTCAGTTGATCTAGGACGTGCCATACCCCAACTATAAATCTGCCATCACATTTTAAATTTGCCTTCCCCTCCAATGCAACATGGTTTTGCCAATGTGCTAGCTACTAATATTAAGTTAATCATTTTTTTTTGCTTTACTTTCCTTAATGAATCAGGCCCACTGTGTAAGGGTTCATAATGTTGACACAGTTAAAATGTTGACATGTAAAATGTGGACAGAGTTCTAAATTCAACATTCAATATGTTAACATAAATCACTAGATTTAAAATAGCAATACAGGTAACCCCCCATCACCCCCAAACACAGCAAAAAATAAAACTCGCCCCCTCAGCTTAACCAACCCTAGTGCTGCCAGCCTATGCTGGTACTAGCAAAATTGGGGAAACAAAAAAACCATGGATCCCCCATAATTTTACTATTACCATCACTAGGCTTTGCCAGCCTGGGCTATAGCAGGGAAACCTGCAGCATGGGGTTCCCATGCCATAATGCCAGGTCAGCACGGGGCTAGATTCCATAGGAAGATCGAGTCCACAAAAATAAATGTAGACCCCCCCTCCCCTAGGTTTAACCAGCTACCCTTTGGTGTGGGAAGTGTCCTGGTGCACTACAGGTCCCAGCATTCCCAGGCTGCCATTAAGTGTTTTATGCATGTTGGCACTTGTACTACAAGGATCAACATTACCATGGCTGTCAGGGCATGCTGGCACTTGGGGTACCACAAAAATGCAGACAGGGTAAATGTCGATATTTTATTTTGCTCAATGGAGTGGTGTAAAGCACACCAACACTGGACTGTGGAGCGTGACGAATCATGCTTCTCTGTTTGACAGTCAGTTGGAGAACGTTACCTGCCTAACTGCATTATGCCAACTGTGAAGTTTGATGGAGGAGGGATAGTGGTATGGGTCTGTTTTTCAGGGTTTGGGCTAGACAACTTATCTACAGTGAAGAGCAATCTTAATGCTTCAGCATACCAAGTCTTTTGGACAATTCTATGCTTTCAACTTTTTAGCAACAGTTTGGGGAAGGCCCTTTTCTATTCCAACATGACTGTGCCCCAGTGCACAAAGCAAGGACTACAAAGACATGGTTTGATGAGTTCGGTGTGGAAGAACCTGACTGGCCTGCACAGAGCCCTGACCTCAACCCCATCAAAAACCTTTGGGATAAACTGGAACGGAGATTGTGAGCCAGGCCTTCTCGTACAACATCAGTGAATGAATGGGCACAAATTCTCATGTGCCCACAGAAACACTCATATGACCTTAAATTCCATAATACTAGGTAACTCCTAATATATGTATTTATTTTCTACAGCTTGGGCTTTTTCCGGATAAAGGGTTTTCCATAATGTATCTCCCTACACTCCTCCTGATAAAATTGTTTAGTAGTTCTCTGCAAAGGGACTATAGGAGGATGCACTGGATAATTATATCTTTGTTGATGAGTAGCAGCACTAATGTCTTTTTTTCATTATTTACATTTCTTACAAAAGATTTCCAGTAACAAAAAAATATTTAATTAGCTGAGATATCTGGGAGCCATATTCCTAACCCCCAAAAACAAAGTATTGTCTATGACACGTTAAGAGTTGTACCTAAATAAAAGATTTTCACACATTGTCATCTGTCCTCTGGCCAGGATTCAATTTCTCTCATCAATCTACATGTTATTTATAGTCAAGTTTCCTGAATGTATTATCCCGCTGCATGATTTTTTCTAGGTCATATAATTCCAAGAGCTATCTACGCCAAAATTTGGTGATGTGAGCATGTGTTATAAAACTTTTTGCCTTTAGTGTGGGAAAGGCTTAATGTACCATACATCTCTGCCTCCACTTTCCTCATCTTGCCAAGTTTGAGAAGGGTCAACCTGAAATACGATACAAAGTGCATGTTAATGACACTATAGCGTGCATTTGTACATCCTGTCACTAACTCTGTAAGAAAGCTGCTGGCCTGAGAAGGAAGGCAAGAATCACATAAAAGTAAAGAATCAGGAAAGTTGAAAAGTGCTTCTATTGAGCATAGCAAGTATTGTTATTTCAGCCTGTTACAGTACAATGATGTATGGTAGTGAGATCAGCCACAAGCTAAGTAGGTACTTGTTTGAAACTGTTGACATTTGTAAAGACAACACTGAATACTGTGCTATGTACAACTTATAATTGGATCTAAATGCACTTATAGGATAAAAGAATCCAAACTATCCAGTGTAGCAAAAATCATATTTGAGTTTGTCTAACAGGAAATGCTTGCATGTGACTATCAATTTTAAATTTAAATAAAACTCTAAATAACAAGAAACAGCTTCAGTGAAAGTCTCTTAACCCGGGTTAGAGATCTAAATAAAATTTAGAGTAAATTCAGGGTGATGGAAATTCCATTTGGATTTATTGACTTCTAAAGTCACTCTGGTATAGTAATCAGAATATTGTTGTCAATCATCCCCAATAAATAATAAGATATTTAAAGTGATAAAAAGATTCCAGATAACTAAAGCAATGATAAGGAACCAATAACCCACCCTAGCTACATACAGCTTTTCTTATCCCTTTGGTGATGTAACTATCTCCATAATTTAAAATATATCATAAATGCTAAGTATTTTGGTAGCATTTGTTGATTATTAAATGACTGTCACGGGCACTAGGAGTCTTTACCCAGGGATCACCAGGGTTTAGACTTACCAGAGTAGTATAGATGGTAATATGGTACTCTGGTGATCACGGAACAGGAGACAGCAGATGGTAGAGAATGCTCGAGGAAAGTCTATGACTAGCAGCACTGGTAATATACAGATAGTAGTACACGAGGAACTGAATGGACAAAGGAAACGTGAGGGTAGTCAGTGGTCTGCGGTAGCAAGTTGTACCACTGCTATAGTGAGGAGGAATGTCCAGCAGCAACGAGGAGGTGATGAGAGTCAGCGGTCTGCGTGTAGCAAGTTGTACCGCTGTCTATCTGAAGGAATGGAATCCAGGTGGAGGTATCCGGGAAGTCAGTGGTCTGCGTTAGCAAGTTGTACCACTGCTATGTGAAAGGATACTAGAAACAGGTGACTCGGGAAACAGGGATCAGTGGTCTGCCTCTAGCAAGTTGTACCACTGAATATATATGTGAGGAGGAGCACGGGGAGAGAACTGCAATACAGAGTATACACGGGCACACTGAACTTGATCCCACGATGATATGCACAATATAGTAATGACTGAACAGCACTGCACAATAATACAAAGTCACAGGAACTATCCGGCAAAAGGTAACACAGTCAAATGATGGCAATAGTCTCAGCGGATAGTAAACTCCAGGGGAGAACAACTCAGTCCAGCAAGATATGCAATACACCAGCACAGTCAATGAGAAGTATGCATACCGTGGTTCAGGAGCAGGCTGTCAGACAGGAGTGCAGAGATACCTGAACGGCTGGAGGCCGGCAGGATGCGAAGTCCCAGGAGGGTAGAAGCGGTAGTCAAGTAGGTGCAGCGCACAGGTAGGTAGACCAGCGGAGAAGGGAACAAATACTCAGGAAGCAGTAGTATATAGGACTGGACACCTGGAGAACACTGACGTGTAGAGATGGTCTAGCCGAGATGAAAGCAGCGAGGCGTTGATCCGATGCAGACAGGCGAGTTGACACAGGCAGGAACACTGTAGAAGCACGGAGAGTGGATCAGCTGGCTGCAGACATGAATAGAACTGAAGGGTAGCGGCAAGCAGGACACCGCAGGTACACGGAGGCAGCGGATAGGAATCAGCAGGTGCAGTCTCGATGGAACACAGGAGAGTTGAAGTGAGCTGATAGCTGTAGTGCACGGAGGCAGCGGATAGGAATCAGCTAATACAGTCACGATGAAACACAGGAGAGTTGAAGGGAGTTGATAACTGTAGTGCACGGAGGCAGCGGATAGGAATCAGCTAATACAGTCACGATGAGACACAGGAGTGTTGAAGTGGTCTGGAAACCACAGGGAGTAGAAGTGGTCTGGAAACCACAGGAATCAGCAGAGCTGAATACACGAGGAAACACAGGAACACCTTCAGAGGCTCATGGGGAATGAGACTCCAAGATCAGGCAACGAGGTATAGAACACAGGTGCTTTAAATAGGGAGTGTTGCCTGATCAGCCAATTAACTAAAAGGAACATGAACTGAAGTTTTGAAAGGGCTGCACATGCGCAGACCCTCAGGATAGTGGTTCCTAAACACACGGGAAGAAGCACTCACAGTCCGGTGAGTGACAATGACAATATATTCATGTGCTAGCATTTCCCCAGATAGATGCAGGACCACCCATTTAGAGAATTGTGTACTTTGTATAGCTATATCTATTCTGTGTCTCTGGTTGCTAATTTAATATGTTGTTACACTTACAATACTGGAATGAAATAACCAATACTAAGAGCTAAATTTACTAAGATCCGAGTTTGGTGGCATTTTAAACCTCCACACATCGGCACCGATTTAGTGGTCCAAACCCCCACATTTACTATAGGACGGTTTTGGGCTGTGATTTAAAATGGCTACCGATGTGTCGCAGGTTGAAAACAGGTAAACTGCCGGCGGTTTTGTCTAAAATACAAGCGGCTTACTTACAACCACCTTCAAAACTGCCATCCAAAAGACAGGGCAGGACAGTTTTAATAACTGCTTCTGAATGGTTTGATAGCTCAAATGTGCTGTTTGAGCTATTTTGCCATTCAGAACATAAGAGGAAGCACCATTGACTTTTAAATTATTGGGCCAATCAATATTTATTTATTAGGGGCAAAACTATTTTAAAATTAACTTATGGGACAAATTTTAATTTCCTTTTATATTAAGGGAAAACAATTATATTATATTATTCGGGCATTATGTAATGCCAAATTGTGCAACATAAATAATTATATCCACCATTAACAATCAGTTAATATTATTATACATTCATATTTCCACCCCCCCCATAAGTTAATTATAAATCAATTTTGCCCCTTAAACAATAAATAATAATTGCCCTAATAATTTAAATGTCAATGGTGCTTCCTCTTATGTTCTGAATGGCACAATAGCTCAAACAGCATGCAGTTTGAGCAATCTCGCCACGCGCAACCACTTATTTCATTTTGGCCATTTGGATGGCGGTTTTGTAAACCACAGCTTAGTAAATCCAACGGTTTGTATGTTAATCATTGTTAACATCGGAATGGCGATTTGTAAAGTGGTGGTTTTGCAAAATGTCAATTCTGGCTCTTTTAATGTTGGTTTGGGCTTTAGTAAATCCGGCAGTTTTAAAACCGCCGTAAAAATCGCTGAAAACTGTAATTTTTACCAACCCGCCCTTTAGTAAATCTACCATTAAGTGTCTTTATGGATTAACAGAGGTGTTCCAAGTTGAATCCAACACTGTGTCCGATTTCATAAAGAAAGGAGATTTTACTGGTCAGTCTGGGGAATTTACCACAGCTAAAATAAAAGTTTCACCTTTCTCTCAGTTCATAACACCCCCCTTCCCTTAATCAGAGCAGTCATCAGTAAAGATTTAAAATGACTGATTACTGATTGATTTAAAATGACTGATTGAATACCAATGTTTGGACTTGTTCTAATCTGCTAAAAGTGATTGTTTTATGACTGATATATTTCCTTGTAAAATAGGATAAAGACCAAACTGGGACATTCATCTGTAACCAGTCTCGCTTCATCTATTAAAAATAAAAATAGAAAAAAAAAAAATTTTTATTAACACTATTCAATATAAAGATATATAAATCATTTAATAGGCTCCCTACAGTTTTACACTTTTTATTCCTTTGACACCAGTTTTGTATCAATGTAAATAGGTCACATATGTCAGATAAGACATGAAGCCAAGAATAACAAAAATAAATAACTAAAAATTATTCTTGAATATTCTCATAGAATGTTATGTTACATACTCAATTTATAAACTTAAAGTAAAGAGAAAAGATAGATAGCAGGAAAGAGGAGTTAAAGAAATAAAGAAAAATAGGAGGGGGAGGAAATGTACCCTAACCTGTGATCCAGGATGAATCTTTCTCTTTATGTGTCACATTAGGAATGAAGTCCAGAGGGATAATTGCAGAATCAACAGTGTTATAGTGAGATCTAAGGAAGACATATATTATAAAAGTCTAGCATACACTTTTGCAGAGTTGAGAAATTGCTCCCTCGCCACTATCTACCAAACCTTGTTCTTAACCTCCAACATGGAAAGCGCTTCTCTTTTCTAACAACCTAGCACTTGTATTGATATTGGAGGAACAAGCCTTTCAATTTTTTGCGCAACAGAGCTATACAAGGTGTGAGAGCAAGCTGGATACCTATCAGCCAGGATATAAGATGGAAAATGTTAGCCCAAAACATCCTTATGGAAGAACAAGACCACAATTATGTAACATTGACCCCTCTCCTTTATAATCTATGTAGCATACATGAAAGCCATTTTACATATGGTGAGCTCTTATAGGAGTCAGATACCAGCTGAGTAGCAGTTTCTAGCTGTTCTTACTTTCCATTATACTTATGAATGATATAGCTAAATTGTCTAGCGTTCAATGGTTAAGTAAATCTGCAGCCATCACTACCATTTAGGCATGTCAGTGACCGTTCATCCAAGTTGAATCAGCAACATGCATTTATAGACTGCTGACATTTTTGCCCTGAGAAGTGAGAAGTTTGGGTTATAAAAAAGTGGACCTTTCTTAGTACAGCAGTGTATTGTGTTGATATGTGATTTAAGAGAATCCCAGACTTGCAAGGATAGATGTATAAATTGGTGTATATATATATATATATATATATATATATATATATATAATATATATGATCATGTAGTTTTGCAGTCAGGAAGGTAGAGGATAGATGGCCCAGAAAAGCTTGTTTATGTGCAGTTTCAGTTTACAAAAAAACCCCACTGATGCTGTCACTATGTTCACAGACAACACTTAGAGAGGTCTTCATTGGCTCAGGGTTCAGGTCAGTCCAGTATAATGCAAATCATAGGTCAGTTCAAAGGATTCCTCTGATAAGGTGTGGCCAGCTCACTACAGCAGCTGAGCACATGTTGTGCCTGAGAGAACTGACCTAATCCAGTTTTCACCAACCTATTAGCATTCCAAACACACTGTCATTTTGAGCATTAATCCTTTATCTTCCATAATTAGCGATCGCAGGAAACAATCGTTTCGCGAATAGTAGTGGATTCCAGATGGTAATGTGCAGATCAAAATGACACTAAACATGATACATTTCCTATACCCTGAGCCTTAGATACCTTTAATATATTATCATTTATGTATAAATAATCTCTAATACATTTTACTAATAAATAAATGTGGATTGGAACCTTAATAAATGTATATTATTTACAAGTGTGAATGTAATGTGTGTTATTAATCCGTGCGATTGCGTCATAAAATGTGGCGCACTAATCGCAATTGCACGATAAAACAATATTAATTAATTTGGTTTACTTCATACAATTATTTGACTTTCACAGGCCACCCTTTGATAATGCACAAAACTATTACGTTCAAATTTTATTGCAGGATCTCCGTAGTACGTTTGATTTTTCTGTAATGTATGTCACTCTTACGTTTGACCGCACTGTCTGTGAATATCAGTCAGGTTACTATAACAGAGAGTCAAAATTCTAAAAACCATTTTGTTTTCCAATGAAACATATGACTTTGGAGCTTGGAGTTAACCTTTTGTATTGCCTTCAACCACATATGTAATACATTATCTGGAAGGATACAAGGTACAATAAAATATGTTACATCAATATAGAATATTCTACTAAAATTCTTCATGCCTAGCATGTCCATTTGTCCGAAGCATGTCTTATAGCTTATATGACATTTAAATAATACATTTTTCACCAATAACATCATCATGTCTGTTAACATAATCTCATTTATGATCTCCTTCAACCTTTGTGATTAAATACACTCTTAATAATATCAACAGGTTTTTCATCAACATTTTTGGGACGGGCTATTGTCTGTTCATTCTATCCAGTCTCCCAATACTCAAGTTTCTTTGTATGTGAAACGGTGATCGGCCTGCTGCATATTGGGAGACTTCAAACTAAGGGAGCTAACTGTATTACCTTCCCTTTACTGGCCTCCCACCCCATATTTGGGTACCTCAGAAATATTTAGTGGAATGAGAACTAGTCCTACTTAATATAGTCCCTGAGGCATGTAAGATCACATCCAGAATTCAGTTTGGTCTAAAGCCTTACCCACCAAAGAATGATAGTCATTCTCATAGATACCCGCTCAAGTTTGAATTATTACTGGACTGGCATCACTGGATGCACCTCTCTTCAACTATGGGGTCACAGTACTTACAGACACAACACTCCTCAGACAATAGCCCATCACACTGTCTCCAAACTCCAAGGTTAGCAAATTTTTATTTTACCCCTAAATGGAAAAGTGTAATCGGCTGGGCCAATTGTGCTACCAACTTCTCTGTCATTCCCACTATCAGTATCACTACCTGAACCAGCCTCTATTACCTGTTCACCATTGAAAGAATTGACTGTCCTGGAAAGAGAATAATATGAAACACTGGAAAGGGAAAACAGAAAAACCACTGCTCCATGCTGCATAACAGGCTTTGCAAAGTCCTTGGCTCAGGTGTTGTTAACTGCGATCTTGAGTCTCTCGGCACAGATTCAGGAGTGTCATTCTCGGCTATAATTTGAACCTTCTCTGGTTGTTGACGACTCTGCAGTGGGTGGAATGGGTCCAAGTGTCTCTCTGCTACACCTTGGGATGGGATGCTGGTCGTCTTGGTACCTGTCTGTCAAACAACTTGAGCGTAGGAAGTTACAGTCCATAACATACTCTCCCAGTCCAACGTCATAACAGTTAGTGTAACATATCAGGAGACAGTGTTTCGAATGTCCTTTGTTGCTGTATCACTATTTGCTTTTCTTTACAAGATATTGAACAGTTTCTCCATTGTACACTCAAATTTTTAACAGTCTCTCCATTATGAACATAGATTTTCAACAGTCTCTCCATTATGAACTCATCTCAGGAAAAGTCAAAAGTAATTCAAAAGGTGACATGTTTAAGATGCGACTTAGGAGTGTTTCTGTTAGTAGGGAAGACTAGTGGCCAAAGCTTCCAGCCACTCCAAACTAGTTTCAACCATCACTCTATTCAATTAGTTCTAGAAAGTACCGTTTGCTCTATTTTCCCACTTGCGTGTGGCTGATAAAAAGTATGTAACTTACCATCACTGCCCATACGTTGTACTCATTATCTAAAAGTTATTACCAGTAAAATGAAAAACCCTATCACCTTGTATAACTCTAGGGATACCATATTGCTAACAAAAAGCCTGAGTATGACACAGCAATATTAGAAACATTTGAATGAACCTTTGCCCAGATATAGATTACATCAGTACATCAGTATTTACTTGAGAATCCTGGAAGGTGGCAATTGGATGAAGTTGATTTGTTTTACCTGGAAAAAGTA
The DNA here is from genome assembly GCF_038048845.1 of Mixophyes fleayi. NCBI lineage: Eukaryota > Metazoa > Chordata > Amphibia > Anura > Limnodynastidae > Mixophyes > Mixophyes fleayi. The sequence continues at coordinate 265,629,915 of NC_134402.1, forward strand.
AATCTGTAGGAGGGGTATGGGATGGCTCTATTGGTATTGTCTTCCCGACATTTTCCCTCAATCAAATAAGACAGGACATTGCCTTCCTACTAGATTAAGAAGAAAAATCTAGTGCACACCAGTACGCTCTTACCAACTTACACATACCTTCTCTACCCAAACGAGTCAGACCATGTGCTGCCTCAGCTAGGCCTGGAAGATACAGTCTGGGAGCAACAGCCCTACCTCATCCATCTTTCCAGAGTCCAGAAGACTCCTGACCACATCCCTTCACCTTTCAGACCACTGCAGGGTCTGGTTTTCTGCAGGGAACACAAACCTTACATTTCAACTAATTCTTGTGTGTCATCATTTAGAAAAAAACAAAAAAAACATTGATCTGTTGTCATTTTTAAACCTGCTGCCCACTTGACAGCTTTGTTCGCCTTGTTATTAAAGTCATGTACAGTCATGTATGTTGGCTTCAAATTAAATAACAGCTACTTCATTTGGTAACTGTGTCACTGTCACAAGTCCTTCATGTAATGTGAGTGTGAGACTCATGTCCTGCTATTGTCATAATAGTTTCTCAGTCGCCTCAATGTTGCCCCCTATCCTAGAAAAGTTGTCATAACTAATGTATATCAACTGTTTTTCCTCCTGCCATCTCACATGCCATTCTCAATCCCACATGTTCAGCTACTTGGCTAAGTGAGGAGGACAAAAAGACTAAATTTCACATATCTGAGCTTGAATTGATATTAAGATACAGATCTCCTCCAGCATCATGGTCAGTGATAAAGGGATGAGTGACTAGTCTTTCTGCAACTTCTTGAGTATATGAAAAGATCCATAAGTGCCCAACTGGATATAACAACTCCTTTTTTTTTTTTTCTGTCTGTCCTGGAAACTTGAAAAAACAGCTAAAACTTCTGGTGCCAGTATTTAGGTTTATGGAATATTTTATGATGTGTATTTTGTAAAAAAAATAGATAATATATTGGATCTCATATTCCTAACAGCCCACTTTATGTTTTTGAGAACTCCCAGTCCAGAAGAATTTGTAACCCTGAAATATGCTATAACTATAATTATGTCTTTTGTTAAAGGACTATCATAAGAATGATAAAATCCAATTTCGCATAATCATTTTTAATACCATTGTTAATTTTGAGGGTTTCCTCTGAGAGTCAAAAAAATACAAGATGAGTTCTAGTATAAGGTTACACAAATAATGACAAGACCTAGGTAGATGGCATTCACTCAATCCCTGGTAGAAAACTTTTATCAAAACTAGTAGGCCAAAATAAATCAAACATCAAATATAATTGGAACAATAATCTTATGTAAGCCTCTTATAGTCGATCCAGCTGCTTATCGACAGCTTCGAGATTTTAAACTGTATAACAGTCGACAAGACATGCTGAAACTGTATTTCAAACACGTATTCTGAAAAGGGGATAGATACACAGATGTGGTGCGACAGCGATTTGCTGAAAAATTCCCAGACACCCCTGCTCCCCATCGTAGTTTGTAACATTATCGATAAGTTTCACGAAACAGGATCTGTGGATGATGCCAAATGCTGTGGAAGGCCAGCCAAGCTATCGGAGGAGAAACTTGGATATTTCAAACAGTATGCTGCAGAGTCCATCAAAATAATTCTGAAAGTTAGCTCAGCAGCATGATATTAGTCTTGGAACTGCTCATAAGGCCGTGAGAAAGAAGTTACGGCTCTTCCCATGCAAAATAATCGCGGTACAAGAACTGAAAGCAACTGACCATGAGAAAAGAATACACTATTGCAGATGGTTTAACCAATTTATCACAGAGAATACAGATAATGTGTTGGATGTGACCTTTATCACAGACAAAGCGTGGTTCCATCTCTTGGGTTATGTTAATTCACAAAATTCAAGTTTGTGGTCATCCAATAATTCTCATGTTTTGCACGAAACACCCCTACATGATCTCAAGGTTGGTGTGTGGGTTCCGATTTCCAGAAGTCGAATTTTGGGCCCTATTTTCTTTATGAACACAATAAACAGTGATCGCTATTGTTTGACAAGTGGCAGATGACAGATGACAGATGACAAGTGATGAAATCAATTATTCATGGTTTCAACAGGATGGGGCTACTGCCCACACATCTTACAGATCTATGCAGTTATTAAAGGAATTTTTGGAGATTGCATTATTTGAAAAGATAGGTGGTCACCATGCTCGCCAGATCTAAATCCACCAGACTTTTATCTATGGGGAGCAGCAAAATCTGCTGTGTATCAAGATTATCCGCGCACACTGGATGACTTGAAATCAGCGAAAACAGCATTCATTTAGTCTATTTCAAGCAAGCAACTGATAGAGGTGTTTAGAAACAAAATAAAAAGGATCCAAGCCTGTCTTGGTGCTAGCAGTGGTCATTTTCAACATTGCTTATAATAATCATTCGTGTTTACATCATGTATTATACATTGTATATTGAAACATGTGTGTTAATAAATATACATCAGTGCACCGTGACTTTCTGAACACTCTGTACTTACCTGCATTTCAGGATACTGCTCTCTTCCACCTAGAGATAGTTGCACCATCAAGTGATCCTGACCCAGGACCTCAGTGCATCATTCATCCGTAGACCATTGCACCTTGGTGCCTTCTAGATCTTATTAACCGATAAACTTGGACTCCTGGATTCCCTTCTCCTGCAAACTGTTCCTATTTCAAGTGACCTGTTGCAGGACTTCCCTATTCCCCCTGCACGTCAGTACATTATATGTCCGCAGACCATCTCTCCTTTTGGTGTTCCTGACATATCTTTCTGTTACCTCTACTGGCAGATGTTCCATCTCCAGGCCTTAGCTTCTGTGTTTTCCACCGGGTCTCACTTGTCACCCACCTGAGGACTGTGACCTGTGGTTTTGGAGCTGCAAAGTCCATACCTCCTTGCAGGGGTCCCTGGCGAAGATCTCCATTACCACTAGACTACACTAGACTCCCCACCTCTTGCTGGGTAGTGTCGATTTAAGCAGATCCCAAGGTCTTTACAGCCAGCTTACATGAGATGTGTTCTTGTGTTGTGAAGATGATACCATAATCTGAATTATGTGGAAGGAAGTCCAGCTCAGTGTGAATTGTCACCTAGGAAGGAACCAGGTTAAAAAAAAGTGAAAAGATCTGCACTGATGCTGCTGCAATCTAGGGGGAAGAATGAATGGTCAGTCGCAAAACTAGCAGTTATGAAAACCCTGATTTATAGTACTGCATCACATACAATGTATTGTACTTTGATAAGTGGTTTTTATCTTACCAGATTGACCTGTAGGTACAGATGTTGCTACTTTTTATGGTGTTCATTAGTATTTGTGGTTTTGTTTTAAGAAAATGGAATTTAAGCAAAAGCATAATATGTGATTTTGTGAACAAGAAATGTTATACTTTGAACATCTTAGCCTTATTAGATTCTACATTTTTCCAGAAGGCATTTCTTCAAAGTGCAAGTGGTAACTATTATTAAAACATTGCCACAGGCAAAGAAAAATTGCTCCTCAAATATTATGTTCTTTGTTAAGGAATAGAAAATACACAGAAGTTGACATGATTTCAAGAAGTTACATTCTTTAAGAGTGGCAGAAGACAAATGTGGGAAGGTCAAGTGTCATAACACGTTTGTGAGCTATTTACACTGTAGGATGGTTTTATAAGAATTATGGCTGGTTCAGAAGACTCTTCTATTTGATTTTACTTTGCTCTTTTATATTCTAAATGTTTCATCTGTGTGATCTTGGATAAATATAAGCAGAGATTCCCTTGGGAAAGTAAGGTCACATGTCTTGCACTTGTTTTTTTTCCTTCTGCAGCTAGATTTCATGTTCCGCATGATTAATCTGTCATTCAGATATGTTCTCTCTGCATAATATGTGTGGCATTAAAATTGCAGGAAAAATAACTCATCAAAAGTGTAAAGACATTTATGGTGCATAGAAAATGAGTGCCTCCACAATATCTGACACTAGACCTGTGCATATCTTCAAGGATGTAACTACACATTTGTCTGCCCCATAGCAACATTTTGTAAAGGCCTCCATGTAGATGTAGTAGACAATTGCTCAACTCCTTCTTACTGAAGCTCACTCTACCGATCAGTATACGGCTACTGTTTTAGTAAACCATTGCTAGCAGGTTACACTGTTAGACACTCAAAGGATTGATTACTATGCTGCTTTTACATGGGGCTTTGACAGGGGAGATAGGCTTACCTGCTGTGGGCTACATAGCAACTACACCCCCTGTTACCACCTTTGTTACTCTTATGCATATCTCAAAGGTCTTCGTCAAATCAAAACTAAAAGAGCTCATTGAAAAATATTGGTAACATCAGCGGCATATCTGAATTTTTTACTATCTAAATTGGCTGGCTGTACAATGTTTTGTACGAAGGCTTGTACATTGTACAGCCGGCATCTCCTTGCATTATCCCCTTAACTGCAGGAATAATAGTGTCGTCCTTGAAAGTGATTTCCATCTGTGGTGCTGGGATGTTGATTGGTCGCAATTGTTGGAGGTCACTCTTTCATACAGTCGGGATTACCAGTCTGTCGGGAATGACAGCTTCACGATGAACATGTTGGGGTAAGTGTTGTTGGTGTTTTGTTAATTGCTATGATGACTACCGTTGCCCAAAATGCAATACTCCCTGTCAGTGCTGGATTCAGCAAATAACAGGAATCATTGTATTTTGACATCACTCAAAAAACCCATTTATAAAACCTTTACAAAAATAAACCCAAAAAGCACTTTACTTCCGTTCTTTACCCCTTCCCCATCATAATTAGACCACTCCACACTTTGGGTCTGTTGCACCTTTTAGCGTAGTGTAAAATTTGCAAATTTATACAGCGCATGACCAGGAAACAAGCCACACGCATTTGTGTGAATGCAGCGTTGCACGTATATACACTTGTGTCTCATTACAACTGGAACGGCGGGACAGAGGAAGGAAGGGGCGGTCTAATGTAGGCTGAGTACAGTAAGGTTGTCTTCATGCAAATGATGGCAGAACAGGAATACGCATATACACTTGTCAGGAGCCATGTCCACTATACACTATCCACATATACACTAATGACGATTGCCAGCACCAACCAGCTGCTTCTGAATTGCTGTTTGTGGATTCACCTCTGATGTTGATAGGTGCTTTCTTCATTGATTGTGCATATATTATATGAGTATTTTAAAAATATGTTTTATGCTGCTTTCTTTCATATACAAGAAATAATGTTATATTTGTATTATTACAGAGGGTTTTTTTGTATAACTCAAGCCTAAAATCAAATGTGTTTTTCACTATCAAAACAAATGTTAACAGATTTTTCTTGTGTTTATGACCTGGTTGTGTGTATATGTATGTGGGTGTATATATGCCTGACATAAACCTGGCATATATGCTACATATGCAGAGCAATATGTATGATGAGATATGCATATGGGCATAAATACGCTATTTTCATGGCTGACTTTTGTTAGAGTAAATTACGCCCAACGTGCGTCCAACACAGCATGAGGCCCATTAAGTGTGATGATCACATATGTCACACATGCGAATAAAATTGCATTACTGGAACACAAAATGAAGTTAGTTACAAAACCTAAAAATCACACCAGTATCCAACACCTGTGTTTGTTATTCTGACCCCAAACCCATTTACTACCAAGCTTTGTGCAAAATAGTACAATATACCCATCTGCAGTTGTAATACCATACAAGTTTAAAGCTAAACTGTACACTTGAGTCCACGGGTCCTGTATTGTGTCAGACATTGTATTAAGTACAAATATTTTATACTATACTAATAGGTCACTAAATGTTATTGAAAATATCTGCGTTTGTACATATTACGTGAAAGTTAATCTGGAAAGAACCATATAAAAGTCCAAAATTAGTTTTTCTATATAGGACACATTAAATTCAAAGATATTTATTCCAATGTGCAACCAAAACAAACCCTTATTTGTCCTGCAGAAAAAAGACAAGATTAAATTAATTTAGATGGACTGAGAAATAAAAAGTTATTCCTAATTGAAGTTTTAGTCTTCGATTTTGTGGGGGTAACGATTTCTTACCACTGCAAACATTACATTTTTAAAATTTATCATAAGTAGGGAAGAACATATTGCTAGAAGTAAAAAATGAATAACAGTAGTAAACCAAAAATGTATCTAAGCTACATAATACAGTGAACAACACACCCTTCAATTGTTCAACATACAATTGAAGAGTGTGTGATACATGGTCTATTACTTTGCTAATTATAGTACATTATGCACACTTGCTGTTATAAAATTACTTTGTGATATAAGTAAACGGTTATTCAGAAGACAATTTAGCTAAATTTATTGAAAATGTTTTTTCTTTTTTTAAATGATGTAATACAATTGTATTTTGGTTGTATATCTTTCAGTTTCTCTTTCCTTACAAACCACAAAAGAGTGCATATTTTTAAATACCCATTTACCAAGCTGTTTACCATGAGTGACTAGCCAAGCATATCCCTGGGCAGCCCCTGAAGCCATCGTTCTTTTTCTAATCGGACCAGTAATAGTGAAATGACAGCAGTGGGCAAGCTCCACCATGAGACAAAATGTGTGCCGCAAAGATGGATGGCTTATGGAGATAGTTAGGATTTGCATTGTGTGCAGAATTTTCAAACAGCATTGCTGGTTTATTTGCTTACTCATTTTTGTGATACAATGGTGTGCCTTGCAAAGCTTAATCCATATTTACTCTAGCATAACTCTTCATTCATACTTTACAGCTATACGAACATGTGGGTGACCATTTGCAGGTTCAAACAAACATTGGGACAGATTCAAATCCCTGAGTTGTTCCAACGTGGGGCGCACATCATTGCTGTTACTACGGTAATGTTAACGCAGATTTTGCTCGCAGCACACAGAGCTGCAAGCAAAAAACTGGGCTGAAATTAACGTAGTAATGGTAATAATGCGCACTATTAGCGTAGTAACAGTAATAGTGCTCAGGCTGCGTTGTTCTAAAGTACAATGCGGAGACTTGAATCTGCCCCACTGACTAACATAGTGATAAACAATTCTACATCTTCATTATCAAGTGAGTGGCTTACGCAATTAACTGATCATGCAGGGTCAGGTAGGGTAGCTGAATGATTCCTAACAAGACTTATACAAAGCAGAAATAAGAGCTAAACAAACAGCTGACATATAGGGGGAAATTAAATTCTGCCCTATGTATAGTGCCATCGGAATGATTACGCGGGCACTCCACGTGATGCAACATCGTGGATTTCCCCCATAGTGGCCAATGTTGTGCCTATCTTGGCCAGTGGTCTGAAGGTTTTATGCATCATCAGGTGCACCATAACATTATAATGAGCGCAATGTAACCTTGAGGCTTAAAGGTAGGCATTCAGGAGAGACAGAGCTCTTAAGTGCAGGAGTGAGTGATATTGTCAATGTGTAATTATCATTGTTATTGCCATTGACAGTGCTATTGAGTTTGGATTAGGGACAATGGTTAGTCGTGGCCCAGCCACTATGCTATTGCTTTGCTATAGATTTGGTCATTATCACACAATTCAATCGACAGCTCCCCTAATTGTGGAATTAGTGATGTGAGTGAGTTCTCTGTACAGTGCTGGGGAATTAGTGGTGGTACATAATTAAATGATGATGATGAGTGTAGACATAAATTTGCCCGTGTGTAGAGCAAGATACAAGTACATACATTTGTAGTTATTCAACCATGTGTTAAAATGTTACACTGTCTCCTTGTTAAACAGACCTTTTATTACCTTGTATTACCTTCATCCATGTAAACTGTTACTAATATGTGTTGTAAGTGAGAAAGGCAGGGGGTCTGCAGTCTTGACCCTTGTGGGCAAACACATCCCCTTTTCCCGAAGAGAGAGAATCTGAAGACAGAACATTGGTGGAGGTACTAAAGATGTTAATTGTAAATTAACTTATCTGAAATACATTACACCCCTTGGTGGTACACTGCCTTGGGATTTATAACAGTTTAGGTTTTTATTCCAGAAAGAGTAAGTCCCCCACTTGGACAATTGCCCTCAGGTCCTCAAATTGGCATTTAATATGCACTTTTATGTAAATATGATACAGAGCCAGGGCTCTTTTTAGAAATGTGTACAGAAGTTGTGGCGACAGCGGCTACCATCAAAGAGGTCAAAATCACCAAGGAGGAGCAGAGATGGCAGCAGCAAAAACTTGCTGAAAACTATTATGATAAGCTTTATGGTTTTATTTTCAGCAATCGGGGTCTTTAAATGGTAAAAAATGTGATTTCCAAGCCTGGCTCTGCATAGAGTGGATGGGTCACCAGTGGAAATAAAACAGTTCCCTGCTGTCCAGTTGCTGACATCCATGTCAGAGAAAGACCAGAGAAAGGCCTAAGCTTTTCGTCTACTACATTGCTATATTACAAAGTAGAAATGTGGAACTGCTATGATAGCTGGGGAAGTGGCAATTCCAGAAGCCCCATATTTCCAGATCTGAGTGGTGGAAGACATAGGAAGTGAGCTGCCTAAATCCTTCATACTTTAGGTTGCATGGCCTTAACCTCACCCCATCCATGAACAATATTCATTTAATAATTTAGAAAGTGTAAAATAGACGTCAGTAAACACCACACTTTGTAAACTAAACAGATAGATATGCACATCTGCACCCCACAAATAGGCCCTATGTCACAGTCTGTCTTAGGTGTCCATAGCAACCGAGATCACTACATTGAGCAGGAGTATTTTAATCGTAAAGTGGGTTCACAATGTAAATATCTTACCCAATTCAGTACATGTTCTCTGAAATGGGAGTTAGTATTATTCAATGCACATAATGGCAAATAGGTCACTTACTGCAAAGAATCTACTGTATATTAAAAAGATGACTAAATTACTCAGGACTCATGTGTAAAGCAAATTAAACAGTTGAACTTCAAATTATACAGCGGTGTACTCAATATATTATATTTTAGCATGTTTAAAGATGGCATTAATGCGAAGAAAAAGGATTTAAGAAATCTTCAGAAATATTCCAATTACAGCTGTTTAATGTGGTGCATAATAATGTGTTATTGTATACTGCATATGTTTCTATAATTGTTTGTTGCTAATCTAGTGAAAAATCATGTGAGTTATATGTGTAAAGCATTGCAATGTAGCGTTGTGCATGTATAGTCCCTTACTTGTCTTTTTCTTTCAAGGTCCAGGATGGACTGGTGCACTAGTGCAGTTGGTGACCAGTGGATATTAGGACCACACGGGTCCCTGTGTCCCTTGGCAGTGTTGATCTCTGAATGGTTGCAGCTGATCAATTCATTAGGATCCACTGCTATCACTGGGACACTGCTGGTATTCAAAAGGTCTGACTTCTATTCATGATGTACTTTTTGGTTCTACTCACAAAATGACTACCTTAACTGTGGGTAGATGGCAACTCCATGTTCAGGTAAGTGTGAGATAATGAGGTGGAGTTAGTTGATAGAGGGGTGGTGAAGTAGATCCAGGAGATGCAGCAAGAGTAACAAGATACAGAGGATGATGGGAAGGGAACATATTATGGATTAAAAAACAGCTACCAGAAAAAGAATAGCTCTTCTCTATTTCAATTTTGTTTTGAAATGTGAATAACCTACCTTTCAGAATTGTGTATCAGATATATTTCTTGTCGGTGGACTGCTGCAATGTACTGTTTAAAAAAAGTGGACTGTATTGTGAAAAAGAGACCAAGACCAATATTTAGTTATTCATGTATAGTTTATTGCCAAAGCTTTTTCTCCTTAATTACAGTTTCTCTGATTTCTGAAGTGGTCAATACCAAGTACTTAACAACTGGGATTGAAGTTGCTGCCTCTTTGGCCGCAGCAAGTGACTGCACTAAATGAAGCCTGTAACTAATGGCATGTAACTTTTGAGGCTAGGCTCTCCATATAGTGCAAGTTTCATGTATTTACTTGATTATCCAGTTAAAGATGAGTAATATAGATTAATTCACACATTAAAGGACCACTAAACCTAAAATTCAAGTTATATTAAAGAGCTTTTAGTAACATTTACAAATATGCATGTAAAATGACAAATATATTTGGCATATAGAAAAACATTTTTTATATAAACCTCAAAGACATCAAACTCTGGATAGAGAAAACACAGATACATGGTGCAATATAGGAGTTTGGTTTTCTTCTCCTGTACTTGGCTTGCCAGTTTGTGAGCATTGTTTTACATGACCAGTGATATGTACAAAATTGCATATATATAAAGCAGCCCGTGTGATTACCACTATAAATACGGAGCCCTATACTGTGATCAGTATACAATGCACATATGGCATACTTGCCTATTTTTGCAGGCAGCTTTCCGGAAGGGGTTCCGTTGAGGGGGCGTGGTCACGCTGGGCGGGGGGGGGGGGGCACCATTAGGCTCCACCCCCTGACAATCTCATGCATTTTTAGCCAATCACAGCAGGGGGCGGGGCCACAATGGCGCGTTTAGCCCCGCCCCCGCCATCTTCAACAACACCGAAATCTGGTTCCGGGATTTTTGCCTGCTCTTTTGGGAGTCCGGGAGAACTCCTAAGAATTCGGGAGTCTCCCGGCCCGGGAGAGTAGGCAACTATGACATATGGTTACTTTCATTTTCTCAGTTTCATGAATGCAGCCTGGCTGTGCGTGGTTGCAAATAAAAAATATCTGGAAAATAATGTGTTTTTTTCAGAAGATTGAGATAACTAAAATCTGCCTGAAGATTCCAGGGGGTAAATGTATCAATGTGTGCATTTTGCAAGTCGCTGAATATTGGCGACTTTGCAGGAAAAATTTCAAGTGGCAATGACTTTTAAAATAAAACAATGCCTTTAAAGCCATTGCCACTTTAAGTTTTCCCTGTAAAGTCGCCGAATATCGGCGACTTGCAAAATGCGCACATTAATACATAAACAGGTGAGATATCAGAATTATTTTCTTTACATACTGTATATTGGACGCCATTACCTGAAATCGACTGAAAAAACAATAGTGCAATTCAGCTGCATAGCAAATGTAAATACAGGTCAAACATGTCAAGCTCTGTCAAGGGAGCTGAAGTGGTAGTGTTCATGTGATTAGCCTTGTAGCTATTTTATTGTCTCTGTCCAATAATAAAAGCACTGAAAGATTTATAAAGTCCAGTACAATAACAATATATTTACAACATCACCCAAAATGTTGGAATGATAGCTACAGTTACAGGTTTGTGTCTAGTTTGTAATTCATATTGACACAAAAATATATTACTAACACTATGGCTACTATACTTGTATATAAAATTATAAAAATATTTTGAAACAAAATTCAACAACAGTTCTGAGTATTTGGGTCAGATGAGCAGGATTTTTAAACAGGAGGCCAGTGTGAAACTGTTGAGCTTCATGGACCCGACAAGTAGTGTTAGTATTAGCAAAAGTAAAGTAGTACGAGCTTTTATCTCATCATAGTCAACTACCCTTTAAGTTTTGGATAGAGTTCTTTAAGAGTAGGGGAAAGTATAGTGAAACCTTAATTACCACCACCCATTTGTTTTGCAGAACATTTTGTCGTACAACCATAATCTATCATGCCTAGAACCTCTAAAATATCTATCTATCTATCTATCTATCTATCTATCTATCTATCTATCTATCTATCTATCTATCTATCTATCTATCTATCTACCTACCTATCTATCTATCAGTCATTCCTTGCTTCCTTCTTAGATAAAGACAGCAAAACAATCCTTGGGGGTAAATGTATTCAGTGCCGATTTTATTAGGGATGAGCGCACTCGGATTTATGAAATTCGAGCCCACCCGAACGTTGCGGATCCGAGTCGGATCCGAGACAGATCCGGGTATTGGCGCCAAATTCAAAAGTGAAACTGAGGCTCTGACTCATAATCCCGTTGTCGGATCTCGCGATACTCGGATCCTATAAATTCCCCGCTAGTCGCCGCCATCTTCACTCGGGCATTGATCAGGGTAGAGGGAGGGTGTGTTAGGTGGTCCTCTGTGCTGTTTAGTTCTGTGCTGTTTAGTTCTGTGCTGTTTAGTTCTGTGCTGTTTAGTTCTGTGCTGTTTAGTTCTGTGCTGTGCTGTGCTGTGCTGTGCTGTGCTGTGCTGTGCTGTGTTCTGCAGTATCAGTCCAGTGGTGCTGTGTGCTGTGCTCTGTCCTTCTGAGGTCAGTGGTGCTGCTGGGTCCTGTGCTGTGTCCTGTTCAGTCCAGTGGTGCTGTGTCCTGTGCTCTGTGCTTCTAAGGGCATAGTTATTTCCCCAATATTCCCCTGTGTTTAAAAAAATAAAAAAAAGTTTTTTTAAAAAATACCAAAAACTACTTTAATATTTTTTAATTACCACAAAATTTGCACAACCAATCCTGCAGTATAAGCCCATTGGTACTGCAATATTACCAAGTTCACACATTCAGCAGTAAAAGTCCAGTGGTACTGCAATATTACAAAGTTTACACATTCTGCAGTATCAGTCCAGTGGTGCTGTGTCCTGTGCTCTGTGCTTCTAAGGGCATAGTTATTTCCCCATTATTCCCAAGTTTTTAAAAAATAAAAAAAAAGTAAAAAAAAATAAAAAATTTAAAAAAAAAAAAAATATATAATAATTATAACCAAATTTGCAAAACCAATCCAGCATTATAAGTCCATTGGTACTGCAATATTACCAAGTTCACACATTCTGCAGTATCAGTCCAGTGGTGCTGTGTCCTGTGCTCTGTCCTGCTGAGTTCCGTAGTGCTGCTGGGTCCTGTGCCATGTCCTGTTCAGTCCAGTGGTGCTGTGTCCTGTGCTCTGTGCTTCTAAGGGCATAGTTATTTCCCCACTATTCCCAAGTTTTTTAAAAATAAAAAAAAAGTAAAAAAAAATAAAAAATTTTAAAAAAAATAAATATATAATAATTATAACCAAATTTGCAAAACCAATCCAGCATTATAAGTCCATTGGTACTGCAATATTACCAAGTTCACACATTCTGCAGTATCAGTCCAGTGGTGCTGTGTCCTGTGCTCTGTCCTGCTGAGTTCCGTAGTGCTGCTGGGTCCTGTGCCGTGTCCTGTTCAGTCCAGTGGTGCTGTGTCCTGTGCTCTGTGCTTCTAAGGGCATAGTTATTTCCCCACTATTCCCAAGTTTTTTAAAAATAAAAAAAAAGTAAAAAAAAATAAAAAATTTAAAAAAAAAAAAATATATAATAATTATAACCAAATTTGCAAAACCAATCCAGCATTATAAGTCCATTGGTACTGCAATATTACCAAGTTCACACATTCTGCAGTATCAGTCCAGTGGTGCTGTGTCCTGTGCTCTGTCCTGCTGAGTTCCGTAGTGCTGCTGGGTCCTGTGCCGTGTCCTGTTCAGTCCAGTGGTGCTGTGTCCTGTGCTCTGTGCTTCTAAGGGCATAGTTATTTCCCCACTATTCCCAAGTTTTTTCAAAATAAAAAAAAAGTAAAAAATTAAAAAAAAAAAAATATATAATAATTATAACCAAATTTGCAAAACCAATCCAACAGTATAAGTCCATTGGTACTGCAATATTACCAAGTTCACACATTCTGCAGTATCTTGTGCTACATATAATGGAGACCAAAAATTTGGAGGATAAAGTAGGGAAAGATCAAGACCCACTTCCTCCTAATGCTGAAGCTGCTGCCACTAGTCATGACATAGACGATGAAATGCCATCAACGTCGTCTTCCAAGCCCGATGCCCAATCTCGTAGTACCGGGCATGTAAAATCCAAAAAGCCCAAGTTAAGAAAAAGTAGCAAAAAGAGAAACTTAAAATCATCTGAGGAGAAACGTAAAGTTGCCAATATGCCATTTACGACACGGAGTGGCAAGGAACGGCTTAGGCCCTGGCCCGTGTTCATGACTAGTGGTTCAGCTTCACCCACGGATCTTAGCCCTCCTCCTCCTCCCCCCCCTACAAAAAATTGAAGAGAGTTATGCTGTCAGCAACAAAACAGCAAACAACTCTGCCTTCTAAAGAGAAATTATCACAAATCCCCAAGGCGAGTCCAAGGGTGTTGGTGGTTGTCAAGCCTGACCTTCCCATCACTGTACGGGAAGAGGTGGCTCGGGAGGAGGCTAATGATGATGTAGCTGGCGCTGTGGAGGAACTTGATGATGAGGATGGTGATGTGGTTATTGTAAATGAGGCACCAGGGGGGGAAACAGCTGATGTCCATGGGATGAAAAAGCCCATTGTCATGCCTGGTCAGAAGACCAAAAAATGCACCTCTTCGGTCTGGAGTTATTTTTATCCAAATCCAGACAACCAATGTATGGCAATATGTAGCTTATGTAAAGCTCAAATAAGCAGGGGTAAGGATCTTGCCCACCTAGGAACATCCTCCCTTATACGTCACCTGAATAACCTTCATAGTTCAGTGGTTAGTTCAGGAACTGGGGCTAGGACCCTCATCGGTACAGGGACACCTAAATCCCGTGGTCCAGTTGGATACACACCAGCAACACCCTCCTCGTCAACTTCCTCCACAATCTCCATCAGATTCAGTCCTGCAGCCCAAGTCAGCAGCCAGACTGAGTCCTCCTCAATACGGGATTCATCCGAGGAATCCTGCAGCGGTACGCCTACTACTGCCACTGCTGCTGTTGCTGCTGTTAGTCGGTCATCTTCCCAGAGGGGAAGTCGTAAGACCGCTAAGTCTTTCACAAAACAATTGACCGTCCAACAGTCGTTTGCCATGACCACCAAATACGATAGTAGTCACCCTATTGCAAAGCGTATAACTGCGGCTGTAACTGCAATGTTGGTGTTAGACGTGCGCCCGGTGTCCGCCATCAGTGGAGTGGGATTTAGAGGGTTGATGGAGGTATTGTGTCCCCGGTACCAAATCCCCTCGAGATTCCACTTCACTAGGCAGGCGATACCAAAAATGTACAGAGAAGTACGATCAAGTGTCCTCAGTGCTCTTAAAAATGCGGTTGTACCCACTGTCCACTTAACCACGGACATGTGGACAAGTGGTTCTGGGCAAACGAAGGACTATATGACTGTGACAGCCCACTGGGTAGATGCATCCCCTTCCGCAGCAACAGCAACAGCTGCATCAGTAGCAGCATCTACAAAATGGCTGCTCATGCAAAGGCAGGCAACATTGTGCATTACAGGCTTTAATAAGAGGCACAACGCTGACAACATATTAGAGAAAATGAGGGAAATTATCTCCCAGTGGCTTACCCCACTTAGACTCTCATGGGGATTTGTGGTGTCAGACAATGCCAGTAACATTGTGCGGGCATTAAATATGGGCAATTTCCAGCACGTCCCATGTTTTGCCCACACCATTAATTTGGTGGTGCAGCATTACCTCAAGAGTGACAGGGGTGTGCAGGAGATGCTTGCGGTGGCGCGCAAAATTGCTGGACACTTTCGGCATTCAGCCAGTGCCTACCGCAGACTAGAGGCACATCAAAAAAGCATGAACCTGCCCTGCCATCACCTCAAACAAGAGGTTGTGACGCGCTGGAACTCCACCCTCTATATGCTGCAGAGGATGGAGGAGCAGCAAAAGGCCATTCAGGCCTACACAGCCACCTACGACATAGGCAAAGGAGTGGGGATGCGCCTCAGTCAAGCGCAGTGGAGACTGATTTCCGTGTTGTGCAAGGTTCTGCAGCCATTTGAACTTGCCACGCGAGAAGTCAGTTCCGACACTGCCAGCTTGAGTCAGGTCATTCCCCTGATCAGGCTGTTGCAGAAGCAGCTGGAGAAAGTGAGGGAGGAGCTGGTAAGCCATTGCGATTACACCAAGCATGTAGCTCTTGTGGATGTAGCCCTTCGTACGCTTTGCCAGGATCCGAGGGTGGTCACTCTTTTAAAGTCAGAGGAATACATTCTGGCCACCGTGCTCGATCCTCGGTTTAAAGCGTATGTTGTGTCTCTGTTTCCGGCGGACACAAGTCTACAGCGGTGCAAAGACCTGCTGGTCAGGAGATTGTCCTCTGAAGAGGACCGTGACATGCCAACAGCTCCACCCTCATTTTCTTCCACATCTATGGCTGCGAGGAAAAAGCTCAGTTTTCCCAAAAGAGGCACTGGCGGGGATGCTGATAACATCTGGTCCGGACTGAAGGACCTGCCAACCATTGCAGACATGTCTACTCTCGCTGCATTGGATGCTGTCACAATAGAAAAAATTGTGGATGATTACTTTGCTGACACCATCCAAGTAGACATGTCAGACAGTCCATATTGTTACTGGCAGGAAAAAAAGGCAGTTTGGAAGCCCCTGTACAAACTGGCTCTATTTTACCTGAGTTGTCCCCCCTCCAGTGTGTACTCGGAAAGAGTTTTTAGTGCAGCGGGGAACCTGGTCAGTGAGCGGCGAAGGAGGTTGCTTCCTCACAACGTTGAAAAAATGATGTTTATAAAAATGAATAATCAATTCCTCAATGAAGTACAGCACTGCCCTCCAGATACTACAGAGGGACCTGTGGTTGTGGAGTCCAGCGGGGACGAATTGATAATGTGTGATGAGGAGGAAGTACACACTGTAGGGGGAGAGGAATCAGAGGTTGAGGATGAGGACGACATCTTGCCTCAGTAGAGCCTGTTTAGTCTGTACAGGGAGAGATGAATAGCTTTTTTGGTGTGGGGGCCCAAACAAACCAATCATTTCAGCCAAAGTTGTTTGGTAGGCCCTGTCGCTGAAATGATTGGTTTGTTAAAGTGTGCATGTCCTATTTCAACAACATAAGGGTGGGTGTGAGGGCCCAAGGACAATTCCATCTTGGAACTTTTTTTTTTGCATTATATGACCAAGCAACAGTCGTTTGCCATGTTCAAAAAGTAAAACCAAATGTAAAAAAATTCAAGAAATTAAACCAAAAGTAAAATGCCGTGTCATAATTTAAAACAAGAGGTATTGACGTGCTCTAAAACTACTGTATTGTTGTTTATATTTTATAAACACTACACTTGAAAGCTTGAGTCTTTCAATAGAAAAGTAACTGTCCATTGCACGAATATTTGCAACAGGGACAATTTTAGGGTTAAGAAAGTCAACTAATAATAACACTTCGACGCTGTGTGTCTTTATAAACACTACACTTGGAAGTTGGAGGAGGTATTGTGGCCCCGGCACCAAATTTACTACCGGGGCCACTCCACTGTGCAGTCCATATTTAGGTGTATCAGATATTAAACAACGGTGACAGTTGATGCCCAATTTTTTAATTATATTGTGGCCTCGGTACCAAATTGTGTACCGGGGCCACCCCACTACGCAGTCCAGATACTTGTTTGGTGGAATTCAGACCAGTTGAGGGTTTTATTATTATATTGTGTGGACCACTCTATCTATACCACACTACAACTCTATACCACTCTATTTCCTACTTTAATTCTATTTCATACTTTAATTCTATTTCCTACTTTAATTCTATTTCATACTTTAATTCTATTTCCTACTTTAATTCTATTACTAATTAATTACCATAAAGAGGAACAAAATAAACCAATTTTACCAAAAGTATAATATGACTTAGACTTACAAACACTACACTTTAAAGATCGTGCCTTTAAATGAAAAAGTTAGTCTTCATTGCATGACTATGTGCAACAGGGACATTTTTTTGGGTTTACAAACTCAAACAATAACACTTCGACCCTGTGTCACGGGCACTAGGAGTCTTTACCCAGGGATCACCAGGTGATAGGCTTACCAGAGCAGTATAGGTGGTAATATGGTACTCTGGTAGCAGGGTGATCACGGAACAGGAAATAGCAGCTGATGAGATGCTCAGGAAAGTCTATGACTAGCAGCACTGGCAATATGGAAGTGGTAATACACGAGGAACTGTATGGACAAAGGACACGTGAAAGTAGTCAGTGGTCTGCGGTAGCAAGTTGTACCACTGCTATAGTGAGGAGGAATGTCCAACAGAAACGAGGGAGTGATGAGAGTCAGCGGTCTGCGGGTAGCAAGTTGTACCGCTGTCTGAGTGAAGGAATGGAATCCAAGTGGAGGTATCCGGGTAGTCAGTGGTCTGCGATAGCAAGTTGTACCACTGCTATGTGAGAGGATAATGGAACAGGTGATACTGGAAACAGGGATCAGTGGTCTGCCTTCAGCAAGTTGTACCACTGAATATATATGTGAGGAGGTGCACGGGGAGAAACTGCAACACAAGATATACACGGGCACCTTGACTTTGAACCACAGTAATATGCACAATATTAATGTATAGATAACTGAGCAATACTGCCAATATAGAAAAGTCTCTTGAAGTAGTCCAGCATAAGTTAACACAGTCAATGATGGCAATAGACTCAGCGGATAGCACACTCCAGAGGAGAACCAACACAGTCCAGCAAGGTATGCAATACACAGCACAGTCAATGAGAAGCAGGCATACCGTGGTTCAGGAGAAGGCAGTCAGACAGGAGTGCAGAGATACCTGAACGGCAGGAGGCCGGCAGGATGCGAAGTCCCTGGATGGGTGAAGCGGTGGTCTAGTAGGTGCAGCGCACAGGTAGGTAGACCAGCAGGGAAACACAGGAAAGCGTGGAGAGCGGATCAGCAGTAGATGAATAAGTCGCGCTGAGGAGTAGTAACAGCGGGTCTCTGCGGGAACACGGAGGTAGCCAATAGCAACCAGCAGGTGCAGTAACGATGGGACACAGGAGAGCAGAGTTGAACTGGAACTGTTGATCACGGAGAATAGCGGGTAGCACCATAGGCAGTAGACTCAGGGAAACACGGGAGAGTTGACCAGAACTGAAGACTGAAGCGCCCAGAGGCAGCGGATAGGAATCAGCCAAACAGTCACAATGAAACACAAACGGGTTGCAGGTTGAAGACTGTAGTGCACGGAGGCAGCGGATAGGAATCAGCAGCAGTCACGATGATGAAACACAGACGAGTTGCAGGTTGAAGACTGTAGTGCACAGAGGCAGCGGATAAGAATCAGCAGCAGTCACGATGATGAAACACAGACGAGTTGCAGGATGAAGACTGTAGTGCACGGAGGCAGCGGATAGGAATCAGCTGGCAGTCACAATCAGGAACAGGTGAATGGAAGTGAATAGGAGACTGAAGTGCACGGAGGCAGCGGATAGGAATCAGCTAACAGTCCCAATAATACATAGTAGAGTTGAAGTGGTTAGAAGACTGTAGTGCACGGAGGCAGCGGATAGGAATCAGCTCACAGTCACGATGATATAGTTGATGGTAGAAGTGGTATGGGAACCACAGGAGTAGAAGTGGTTTGGAAACCACAGAGGTAGAAGTGGTTTGGAAACCACTGGAATCAGCAGGGCTGAATAACGAGGAAACACAGGAACACCTTCAGAGACTCATAGGGAATGAGACTCCAAGATCAGGCAACGTGGTGTTGACCACAGGTGCTTAATATAGGGAGGTTGCCTGATCTGCCAATTAAGTTAAAGGAACATACACTGAAGGTTTGGAAAGGGCTGCGCATGCGCAGACCCTCAGGATGGAGGACGGCCACGGTTCCTAAATGTCCGAGAAGAGGCACTCACGGTCCGGTGAGTGACAGTACCCCCCCTTTTAAAGGTGGGCACAGAACGCCTGGAACCGGGCTTGTCCGGATTTTTGGAATAAAACTTCTTCAGAAGAGCAGGAGCATTAAGATCTTCAGCTTTGATCCATGAACGTTCTTCAGGACCAAAGCCCTTCCAATGAACGAGGAAACGGAGGATTCCTCGCGAAATTTTTGCATCCAATACCTCAGTAATCTCGAAATCCTCCTCCTGATGAACTTGAACTGGCTGCGGTGCTGAGGGAGGAGTCGAGAAGCGGTTGATAATGAGAGGTTTGAGTAAGGACACATGGAAGGCATTGGAAATCCGAAGATTCTTAGGAAGAAGAAGTTTAACGCATACTGGATTGATAACTTGAATGATCCTATATGGACCAATAAAACGAGGAGCGAATTTCATAGATGGAACCTTCAAACGAATATTTTTGGTAGATAACCAAACCCGATCTCCAATTTTTAGTGGTGGAATAGCCCGCCTCTTCTTATCTGCGAAAGACTTATATTTGTTAGATGTCTTCTTTAAACAGGTCTTGACCTGAGACCAGATATTTTTGAAGGTCTGACAAGTAGTCTCCACAGCAGGAACTTGGGTGGGTGGGAGGGCAGGAAATTCCGGAAAAGACGGATGGTGACCGTAGACCACAAAGAATGGAGTTTTGGATGATGACTCATGGTACATGTTGTTATGGGCGAATTCAGCCCAAGGGAGCAATTCTACCCAGTTGTCTTGGTTGGCTGAAGAAAACATCCTAATAAAAGTCTCAAGATCTTGATTGACTCGTTCCGTTTGTCCGTTAGATTGCGGATGGTAAGACGATGAGAGAGCTAATCGTATGCCCAAAGTTTTACAAAGGGCCCGCCAGAATCTGGAAACGAATTGTACTCCTCTATCTGACACAATCTCAGACGGACATCCATGGATGCGGAAGATTTCTTTAATGAAGTGTTCAGCCAAAGTAGACGAAGAAGGTAAACCGGACAGAGGGACGAAATGAGCCATCTTCGAAAATCTGTCTACCACTACCCAAATAGTATTGTGATTCTTACTTGGTGGCAAATCAGTAACGAAATCCATACTAATATGGGTCCAAGGCTTGGACGGAATGGGTAGTGGTCGCAGCAACCCTGCTGGAGTTCTGCGGGAGGATTTGAACTGAGAACATAAATCACAGGAAGCAATAAACTCTTTGACGTCTCTCCTCATTGAAGGCCACCAGTAACTTCGAGAGAGCATCTCAAAGGTCTTATGTTCACCGGCGTGTCCAGAAAAACGAGAGGCATGGTACCACGAAAGGATTTTCCTCCTCAGGGTAGGAGGCACGAGGGTCTTCCCAAATGGTAGCATTTTGGTGGATGAAGCAGCCAGAGAAATACATTTGGGGTCTAGAATAGCATGGTTGGGAACCTCTTCTACATCAGAGGACGTCACAAAAGCTCGAGATAGAGCGTCAGCTTTCTTGTTCTTAGCGGCTGGTTTGAAGGTTATAATTAATTCAAAACGGGAAAAGAAAAGAGACCATCTTGCTTGACGAGGGTTCAAGCATTGAGCAGATTGCAAATATGACAAGTTCTTATGATCTGTGAAGATCGTCACCGGATGACGAGCTCCTTCCAACAAGTATCTCCATTCCTCTAATGCAGCTTTGATGGCCAGCAACTCCTTGTCCCCGATAGTGTAATTTCTCTCGGCGGGCAGAAGACCCCGAGAGTAGAAGGCACAAGGATGTAATTTTTGTTGCTCCGAGCGTTGGGAGAGAATGGCTCCTAAGCCCACATTAGAGGCATCTACTTCTAGGAAGAAGGGAAGTGTCACATCAGGCTGTCGAAGAATGGGAGCAGACGAGAAGGACTCTTTGAGAATTTGGAAGGCTTGGAGAGCCTCAGATGACCATTGCTTAGTATTAGCCCCTTTACGAGTCAGGGCCACAATAGGAGATGCAATGGACGAGAAGTCTTGAATGAAGCGTCTATAGTAATTGGCAAAACCTAAAAAACGCTGGATGGCACGAAGAGTAGTTGGCTGAGGCCAATGTAGTACAGCATTTACTTTGTCTGGATCCATCTTCAGGCCAACTCCGGAAACTATATACCCCAAGAATGGAATCTGGGGTAATTCGAATGAACATTTTTCCAATTTACAGAACAATGAGTTTTTCCGCAGTCTGGAGAGGACCTCTGCCACATGTTGGTGATGAGAAGGCAGGTCCTGTGAGAAGATCAATATGTCGTCCAGGTAGACAACGACACATACATATAATAAGTCCCGAAAGATCTCATTGATGAAACCTTGGAAAACAGCGGGGGCATTACACAGCCCGAAGGGCATTACTAAATATTCGTAATGCCCATCTCTGGTGTTAAACGCGGTCTTCCATTCATCACCGGAACGGATTCTAATTAAATTGTAGGCACCACGAAGATCCAACTTAGTAAATATCCGAGCTCCCTTGATGCGATCAAATAGCTCAGTGATCAGCGGAATGGGATACCGATTCTTGATAGTAATGGCGTTGAGTCCACGAAAATCTATACAAGGGCGTAATGATCCATCCTTCTTTTTGACGAAGAAGAACCCAGCTCCAGCGGGAGAGGTGGAAGGTCGAATGAAGCCACGCTGGAGATTCTCCTGTATGTACTCAGATGTGGCTTGAGTTTCAGGCAACGAGAGAGGATAGACCCGGCCCCTGGGAGGAGTCTTGCCAGGTAGAAGGTCGATCGGACAATCCCAAGAACGATGAGGAGGAAGACGTTCAGACTGAGCTTTATCAAACACATCGGCAAATAAAGCATACTGAGGAGGGAGTCCCGGGGAGGAAGATGTGATGGAAGATTGCTGTACTTTAAGAGGAGTCACTTGAGAAAGACAACGATGGTGACATTCAGACCCCCAAGACGTAACTTGAGGAGTGCGCCAGTCAATCTGGGGAGAGTGACACTGAAGCCATGGAAGGCCTAAGACAATCGGACTTGTCGTAACTGGAAGAATTAAAAACGAAATTTCTTCATGGTGTAGTACACCAATCTGAAGGGTTACTGGAGACGTACTCAGGGTGATGAGACCATTGATGAGACGTGATCCATCTATAGCCGTCACAGTAATGGGTGTTTTTAAAGTGATCACTGGTAGGGACCATTGATTCACTAGTGATTTAGAAATGAAATTTCCTGCTGCTCCGGAATCAATCAATGCCTGTGACTCAAAGGATTTGGTAGCAAGGGAGATAGTCACATCAAAGGCGCAGACTTTAGATTTCATAGACAATGGAGAGGACTCCAGGGACCCTAACTTCACCTCTCCAGAACTAGTTAGGGCCTGGCATTTCCCGATCTCTTAGGGCAAGAGCTGAGCGTATGCGTGGAATCAGCACAATAGATACAGAGTCTATTCTTTACTCTTCGTTTCCTCTCCTCTGAAGATAATTTGGAACGTCCTATCTCCATGGGAATCACAGAGGATGGAGCTGGACGAAATTGAGGATTTGAACGAAGAGGTGCTTTAACAGCCGTTGTTTTCTCAGACTCTCTTTCACGAAATCTCATATCTACACGGTGGCAAAGAGAGATCAAATCTTCTAGTGACGAAGGAAGCTCTTGGGTAGTCAGTGCATCTTTAATTTTATCGGAGAGCCCCTGCCAGAAGGCGGCAACTAATGCTTCAGTATTCCACTGAAGTTCAGAGGCTAAGATCCTAAATTGAATGACATACTGTCCTACTGTATTGGAGCCTTGTCGTAAACGAAGAATGCTGGAAGCAGCGGAGGTCACACGACCTGGTTCATCGAACACACTTCGGAACGTGGAAATGAATTTGGCACTATCTTGTAGAATTGGATCGTTTCTTTCCCACAGAGGGGAGGCCCAAGCCAGGGCTTGTCCGGAAAACAATGAGATAAGATAGGCCACTCTGGAACGATGGGTAGAAAAATTTTGAGGTTGGAGTTCAAAATGGACTGAACATTGGTTAAGGAAACCTCTACAAGTTTTGGGGTCCCCGTCATATTTTGACGGAGTAGGCAGGTGAAGCGTAGGAGCTGTAGACACCTGGGATGGCACTGGGGAAACGGAGGAAAGCACAGGAGCTTCAATATTAGCTGTAACAGTCTGTCCAGATGTTCCTTGGGAGGTTAACGATTGGTAACATTGAAGTAACAGCTGTTGGCGAGCATCCTGTTGCTCCACACGGCTGACCAGATGCTGCAGCATCTCTTTAGCGGTAGGTTCCGTATCTGGGTCTGTCATGGCCTGATCTTACTGTCACGGGCACTAGGAGTCTTTACCCAGGGATCACCAGGTGATAGGCTTACCAGAGCAGTATAGGTGGTAATATGGTACTCTGGTAGCAGGGTGATCACGGAACAGGAAATAGCAGCTGATGAGATGCTCAGGAAAGTCTATGACTAGCAGCACTGGCAATATGGAAGTGGTAATACACGAGGAACTGTATGGACAAAGGACACGTGAAAGTAGTCAGTGGTCTGCGGTAGCAAGTTGTACCACTGCTATAGTGAGGAGGAATGTCCAACAGAAACGAGGGAGTGATGAGAGTCAGCGGTCTGCGGGTAGCAAGTTGTACCGCTGTCTGAGTGAAGGAATGGAATCCAAGTGGAGGTATCCGGGTAGTCAGTGGTCTGCGATAGCAAGTTGTACCACTGCTATGTGAGAGGATAATGGAACAGGTGATACTGGAAACAGGGATCAGTGGTCTGCCTTCAGCAAGTTGTACCACTGAATATATATGTGAGGAGGTGCACGGGGAGAAACTGCAACACAAGATATACACGGGCACCTTGACTTTGAACCACAGTAATATGCACAATATTAATGTATAGATAACTGAGCAATACTGCCAATATAGAAAAGTCTCTTGAAGTAGTCCAGCATAAGTTAACACAGTCAATGATGGCAATAGACTCAGCGGATAGCACACTCCAGAGGAGAACCAACACAGTCCAGCAAGGTATGCAATACACAGCACAGTCAATGAGAAGCAGGCATACCGTGGTTCAGGAGAAGGCAGTCAGACAGGAGTGCAGAGATACCTGAACGGCAGGAGGCCGGCAGGATGCGAAGTCCCTGGATGGGTGAAGCGGTGGTCTAGTAGGTGCAGCGCACAGGTAGGTAGACCAGCAGGGAAACACAGGAAAGCGTGGAGAGCGGATCAGCAGTAGATGAATAAGTCGCGCTGAGGAGTAGTAACAGCGGGTCTCTGCGGGAACACGGAGGTAGCCAATAGCAACCAGCAGGTGCAGTAACGATGGGACACAGGAGAGCAGAGTTGAACTGGAACTGTTGATCACGGAGAATAGCGGGTAGCACCATAGGCAGTAGACTCAGGGAAACACGGGAGAGTTGACCAGAACTGAAGACTGAAGCGCCCAGAGGCAGCGGATAGGAATCAGCCAAACAGTCACAATGAAACACAAACGGGTTGCAGGTTGAAGACTGTAGTGCACGGAGGCAGCGGATAGGAATCAGCAGCAGTCACGATGATGAAACACAGACGAGTTGCAGGTTGAAGACTGTAGTGCACAGAGGCAGCGGATAAGAATCAGCAGCAGTCACGATGATGAAACACAGACGAGTTGCAGGATGAAGACTGTAGTGCACGGAGGCAGCGGATAGGAATCAGCTGGCAGTCACAATCAGGAACAGGTGAATGGAAGTGAATAGGAGACTGAAGTGCACGGAGGCAGCGGATAGGAATCAGCTAACAGTCCCAATAATACATAGTAGAGTTGAAGTGGTTAGAAGACTGTAGTGCACGGAGGCAGCGGATAGGAATCAGCTCACAGTCACGATGATATAGTTGATGGTAGAAGTGGTATGGGAACCACAGGAGTAGAAGTGGTTTGGAAACCACAGAGGTAGAAGTGGTTTGGAAACCACTGGAATCAGCAGGGCTGAATAACGAGGAAACACAGGAACACCTTCAGAGACTCATAGGGAATGAGACTCCAAGATCAGGCAACGTGGTGTTGACCACAGGTGCTTAATATAGGGAGGTTGCCTGATCTGCCAATTAAGTTAAAGGAACATACACTGAAGGTTTGGAAAGGGCTGCGCATGCGCAGACCCTCAGGATGGAGGACGGCCACGGTTCCTAAATGTCCGAGAAGAGGCACTCACGGTCCGGTGAGTGACACCCTGTCTGTCTGGGGTCTCTCAATGACGAATTGTCTGTACCATGTTTGGAGGAGGTATTGTGGCCCCGGTACCAAATTGTGTACCGGGGCCACCCCACTACGCAGTCCAGATACTTGTTTGGTGGAATTCAGACCAGTTGAGGGTTTTATTATTATATTGTGTGGACCACTCTATCTATACCACACTACAACTCTATACCACTCTATTTCCTACTTTAATTCTATTTCATACTTTAATTCTATTTCCTACTTTAATTCTATTTCATACTTTAATTCTATTTCCTACTTTAATTCTATTACTAATTAATTACCATAAAGAGGAACAAAATAAACCAATTTTACCAAAAGTATAATATGACTTAGACTTACAAACACTACACTTTAAAGATCGTGCCTTTAAATGAAAAAGTCAGTCTTCATTGCACGACTATGTGCAACAGGGACATTTTTTTGGGTTTACAAAGTCAAACAATAACACTTCGACCCTGTCTGTCTGGGGTCTCTCAATGACGAATTGTCTGTACCATGTTTGGAGGAGGTATTATGGCCCCGGTATCAAATTGGGTACCGGGGCCACCCCACTATGCAGTCCAGATACTTGTTTGGTGGAATTCAGACACGTGGAGGGTTTTTTAATTATATTGTGGCCTCGGTACCAAATTGTGTACCGGGGCCACCACACTACGCAGTCAAGATAGATAGATGCGTATTGCGTATCATAGATAAAGTACATTCAGTGGTGTGGGGCAAATTGAAAAATATTCAAAATGCACTGACATTATCAAAAACAAGAGGTTGTCACACGCTAAAACTCCAACATGTATATGATGGAGAGGATGGAGGAGCAGCCGTATGTGTAGTGTAATGCAGATCTGTTGAAGGTTTTTTATATATTTTATTGTGGTGCCCAGTGCCCACTCCTCTACGCAGTCCAGGTACAATTATTGGTGCGAATCATAAAAGTTCAGGGTTTTTAAGATATTGTGGTGACCCACTCCTCTACGCAGTCCAGGTACAATTATTGGTGCGAATCATAAAAGTTCAGGGTTTTTAAGATATTGTGGTGACCCACTCCTCTACGCAGTCCAGGTACAATTATTGGTGCGAATCATAAAAGTTCAGGGTTTTTAAGATATTGTGGTGACCCACTCCTCTACGCAGTCCAGGTACAATTATTGGTGCGAATCATAAAAGTTCAGGGTTTTTAAGATATTGTGGTGACCCACTCCTCTACGCAGTCCAGGTACAATTATTGGTGCGAATCATAAAAGTTCAGGGTTTTTAATATATATTGTGGTGACCCACTCCTCTACGCAGTCCAGGTACAATTATTGGTGCGAATCATAAAAGTTCAGGGTTTATAATATATTGTGGTGACCCACTCCTCTACGCAGTCCAGAAAGATACCTTGTTGCAACGTTTTGGACTAATAACTATATTGTGAGGTGTTCAGAATACACTGTAAATTAGTGGAAATGCTTGTTATTGAATGTTATTGAGGTTAATAATAGCCTAGGAGTGAAAATAAGCCCAAAAACTTGATTTTTAAACTTTTTATGTTTTTTTCAAAAAAAATCCGAATCCAATACCTTAAATCCGAACCGAGACCTTTCCTCAAGTGTTTTGCGAGACAAATCCGAACCTCAAAAATAACGAAAATCCGGATCCAAAACACAAAACACGAGACCTCAAAAGTCGCCGGTGCACATCCCTAGATTTTATCAACTCGCCGCTATTCGGAGAGTTTGCAGTGAAAATTTAAAGCGGCAATGGCTTTAAATGCAAAACAATACTTTAAAGCCATTGCCGCTTTAAACTTTCACTGCAAACTCTCCGAATAGCGGCGAGTTGAAATAATCAGCACTTAATACATTTACTCCTAGGAATATAATCTTACTAATCGTTATCTAATTGCATCTGAAGTCTGAATTGTGAGAAAATAAACATTCTGAATTAATAATTCCGATATGATTACTATTGTAATATTTTATATAGTATCAACAATATTTATTAGGGACATTCATTTCTGTCAAAGGAGAAAGGCACTTTAGGATCCTGCTAGGAAACATTCATGTAATTAGAAAGTCATAGGTGTTAATTCTGTACTAATTATGCTGCTCAATGACTGCCTCCTAATCGCTGGAATAGTAGACTATTGGCGTCACCGCCTCCCTCCAAGCCTTTTTTTTAAGCAGGCGGGAGGTGGAGGCAGAGTTCTCTATTCCTGGGACTGTGTCGCTTGGCTGGAGCATACCCCAGCATAACACTGATATGAATGAGCAACAGGCAGCAGCTTCATAGGAAAGAAGAACCAGCTGGCTGCCTCTCCTTCATGCCAGCTATAGATGCTCAGGCTCTGTTCCCCGAGAACCGAACCCACCTGAACTTAGCAGATCTGAGTACCGAGCCGAGCCGGCTTTGTACTTTCGTGCGCCCTCGGAATTGAAAACAAGGCAAAACGTCATTGTTACGTAGTCGGATCTCGCAAGTTTTGGATTCTATAAGTACCACCCTCCACGCGATCCAGGAACAATAAAAGGAGCAAAGTTATGTGATTTCAGCATATTTTAGCAATTTTTCATAAAAATACAGATCCAAAACCAAAACCAAAACACGAAGTTAATTCCAGATCCAAAATCAAAACCAAAGCCAGAACACGGGGGTCATTGAACATCTCTAATACCAGCAGTCAGCACTCTGTGTAGGGGCGGTGTGGAAGCATTATAACAGCTGGATAATTGACACACATTCATTGTTTAAGACGCCACCTAAATTCACCAAATGGTAACGCCGGCACTGTTTAGAGCATATCATATGATAGCAGAGGCGTCCAAATACCCGGCCTCTGATTCCACCAAATAGTTTTCATGATTTCATGTACACATGCTATGCAAAAATCCATTTCTTATTCTACTGGTATTACACAGGTTTAACCAGGTGCACAGGTCCTTGGGTGCTTTTGTTATATATAGCGTAGCCTGGCTAGGCAAACATACTGCACTAGTACTGTAGACTATCGGCTTGGGTGGGTCTCCTAAGTTTATGCTCTTGCACAGCTGACTCAAGGAAAATTACTTTCTATGCTAAATCACCAAAACCTTTATATATATATATATATATATATATATATATATATATATATATATATATATATATATGTGTGTGTGTGTGTGTGTGTTTAGTGTGTTTATGTACAGTTGGGCACTTGTTTTTTGTGTGTGTAAAATACACATTTGTATACTGTGCATGCGTCTAATGCATAGACACATATGTCTGTAGGTAGATTTAGTAGCATCTTACAATTATGACCCCTTATGACTGGAGAGGTGGTACAGAGAAGAGAAGTGGCAGGCAAGTATAGGCCAAGTACAGTAAAGGCGCATTCATA
This sequence comes from Mixophyes fleayi, assembly GCF_038048845.1. Taxonomy (NCBI): domain Eukaryota; kingdom Metazoa; phylum Chordata; class Amphibia; order Anura; family Limnodynastidae; genus Mixophyes; species Mixophyes fleayi. The sequence continues at coordinate 265,659,028 of NC_134402.1, forward strand.
TAATTGCGAGGAAGATCCACACACATATGCATATACACCTGTTTGGAGAGATATCTGTTGTGGGTGCTATAAAGCTGATGCAATGAAACACACTGATGAGAATGATGACTGGCTGCACTAGCTAGCCACTTCTAATTGAATCCTCCCACTGGTACCTCATCCATTATTGTGGCTGTTATATAAATTCAAGGCCATCTATTCGCATGACTTAATTGATATTTCCACTTGGACTGTGGCTGGAAAGAAGATTCCCATTTTTTTTTAAAGGGGAAAAAAATAGATGTTTCCCCTTTAAGTCAATTTAATGTATTTTGTAGTTGTGTTTGTATTTAATAATACTCTATATTGAAAAAGTGAATTTCACATTTATTAATTACAGCATACGGACACTGTTCTCTTTTATGTATATGAAACATCAGTACAGTGTTACATTGTGTACAAATAGGGTAATGAGAATTTACCACTAACACTGTGAAGCCACATCTCTATGCTAGCTCAATGTTTTCTCTATGCTATTATGGTGCATGCATGTACTGTTAAAAGAAATTATAAACATGTATTTTATAGGCTCTTTATTTTTCACCTTCGCCAATGCATCTGTCAGGTCTGATTTTATCATTGCCTTTGTAAATTTATATAAGTCACATATGTTCAAATATCTGTGATAAAACTGCTTAAGCAGTCTAATGAGGTGATGCTGGTAATGTGCAGATAATAGACTGTCCCTAGAGCAACACTGTGGAGATCAAAAGGTTTAAGACAGTTTTAGATCATGTCCATGTCTAGCATTCCATAGAGAGAAAGCATACCCATGTACAAACAGGGGATCTTGCATTTGTTTTAATGTTTCCGATTTCACACATGCTAGCAGAATTTAAAGAACATAGACATCTATTAACAATACATGCATTTTAGTTGAAGACAAATAATGACTTCAGAACTACATGGTTTATTAACACCCATCGTACACACTGAAAAAATGAAGTTGTACAGTGCATTTTTATTTTTAATTGCATTCAGTTATAACATTAGATAAGGATTATATCTGTGGAAGCAAAATAAATCAATAAAATAGTTTATCTAATTTTTGTTTTGTGCCATGTAAATAAACCCTACTGTCCCCATATACTCTGTTTGGAGTCTAACAGCAACAGAAATGGATGGAATCAAGATGTTTCTTAGACCCACCAAGAGCTGGATTAAGGTTTTGGGGGGCCCTATAGCACTTTAGACAGGATGGTCCTTAAGGTCTAAAATGAATATATATATATATATATATATATATATATATATATATATATATATATACATATATACATATATATATATATATATATATATATATATATATATATATATATATATATTTATTTATTTATTTAATATATTGATTGAAGGTCTCTGCCTACCTTGCATCTTGTATTCTGGCCTGTCTGCTTTGCATCTATAGCCTCTCCAGAGCAGTGCAGGAAAGCGGAGTCCATCTACGTTCTAATCACAAATCTGATATTTTTAAAAGATCTGTCACAAGAACTACGTTTAAAAATCATTTATTGATTATTTTTGTTTAACAGTAACATATTTGTGATAAGGTTAGTCTAAGCTAGTGTTCTCAAAATGACCAGAAAACTTGATGAATTTTATTTCCGTTAAATTTATTAAAAATCCAGTTCAAAAATATAGGGGCCTGTTTATTATCACTATATATCATGGTGATAAAAAAAACTTTATCACCACAATTTATCAAAAAATATTGCACATGCAGATGTGCAAATGCATAAACAGGCTTGCCAGATTTGGAATTTCAGTTACACTAAAGTGGAAAAAATAGTAAAAAAGTTTAAAAGTAGCTAATATTTATTAAAAAAATATTTAAAAATCTTTAGAAATGAAAAAATGCTTTATTCAAAGATTTGAATGATTTTAATTTGCTTTCGCCATCCTGATATGGTGATAACAGAACAGGCATTGCTGCTGTACAAATAACGCCATAAAACTTTTTGCATGGGGAAGTCTTACCACAGTCAAGGTTATCTCTGGTGAAAGCACGTGATATCACCTTTGATGTATAGAGTGAAAAGAAAAAAGCCCTATCACCAGAGCAAGTGGACGTTTTCATTGGTAATAGGACGTATGTGCTAATGGGGTTTTGAGATATTGTGTCTTGTGTTTCTAAATAACTTTGTCACCTGTTGAGGAAACTGAGCACCTTCAAAGGCCCCCTGGGATGATCTATACCCTGACATAGGAATGTTTTTTGACACCTAAAGAGACTTTTAGGAACCACTCATCATGTGGTCTTACACAAGACCACATGATGACATGCTATATTTTATATAGGTAAAAGATAACTTCATTTCCAAAATACACTTACAATCAATTTAATTAGTGATCAGCCACACATTCATAAATAGTATGATGGAGGGCAGTCAAAACATCAGAGAATAACAAAAGGAAATTCGTTTCAGCTCAACTAATACACTGGACCTATGCCTGTTTGGTATCAATAAATTGGTAAATTTGTAGGGGATTTATTAATAATAAACTTCGGTTGGTGTTACACTCCCCAGGAAAGTTATATTACATTTTAGCATTGGGAATTAAAACAGGTAGGGGTTGAAAATGTATCACATGACTTCCCTGGAGGCCACATCCCTGGGCGAGGGGAAATGTGACAAAGGGTCTTTAAAAAGATGAAACACCTTGCAAGAAATTGTCAGAATTTTGGGAAATCAACATTGATAAGCTGTCCATCTTCCAAGCCAACTTCTTTTGGCGCAGATTATACAAATCATATGCAAGTTTATACTCTGAAACTTTATCCTTATATTTTACATCTTTTGCTTTTGCTGTTATGTCATGTCAACTTTTATTAAGCTTTGTACTTTTTTGTATATTAAATCTAAAATGTAATAAGGGCTGTACTTATTGCACTAAACAAATTCACTGCCTGTTTAGAAGAGGTTGTTTGCTTGAGTGTGTTAACCCTTTAAATACCAGTGTTTGAAGTGTTAACTATTTTCGCTCAGAGCACAGAGTGCGCACATTTGGGTAATTAAGTCATAGGTTTGCTACGTAGCTGCTTACAGTTGTGGAGAAGAGTGGGATTGTGTGCCTATGTGGGGAAAGGTACCAGTTAAATCTTTAAACTAAGAGATAGGTGAGAGTGAGTGCAGTTTGTGACAGGTAAAGGTAGTCAGGAGCGGTTTCCTGACAAAATAGAGGTGATATATTGTTTGACTGTATGAATCACAATTGCATCAGACACTGACACAAACTCTTTTTTTTCAGCAAGTGAGATTATCATAGTCCACATCAAACTAATAGGTTAACAGTTGTCTTTGGTAGATGGAAGAAATTAACTTGAGGGGAAGTAGGTGTCTACTAGACATGAAATGTAATGTATTAATCTCAGAGTCCAGTGCTCTAGGATCGGTATCCCATTGTTTGGGTAAGAAAGCCAGGATATCCAGCTATACAATATGGTGCTGTCATCCAACATATTATAGTTGAAGGCAATTTATTAAGAAATTAATTTATTTGCTTCACTACTGCAGAATTGAGTAGTAAAGCTAAGAATGGAAAATACAATGCTATACAAAATGTCACCAGGAGTATGCTAACAGATATTGGAACGCAAACTTGCGTTCCAAATGCTGAACTTCCTGTCAGTGGAATGCACATGCGTTCCACTGCGGGAAAGTAAAAGACTAATACAGAGCCAGGTTGCGCCCTGGGCAACGGCACCGCCCGCACATGCCTATTTACGGCTCTGGATATCGGAGATCTGATGGTCTAGGGCAGGGGTCAGCCCCCAGAGTCCTGGCACGCCGGCTGTCTGACTGTTCTAAATGACAGCCGGAGAAGAGCTGCGCAGCAGTTCAGCTCTTCTCCGGCTGTCATTCCTTCCCCGACACTGAACTGCTGCGCATGCGCAACAGCTCAGCACTTCTCTGGCTGTCATTTATTAAAAATGACAGCCGGAGAAGAGCTGAACTGCTGCGCTTGCAGTTCCTCCCAAGCACCTTTACGGACCGGATCACTGCTAGAAGAGGTAAGTATAAAATTATATAATTTTTTATTAATTTATTAATGTCCTAAAAAAATGTTTTATGCAATTCTGAGGCCATAAGAGTCAATGGGGCATAAAAGATATTGGGGACATTACTGTGGCATAAAATGTATTGGGGGCAACTGTGGCATACTATGTGTTTCTGGGGGCAACTGTGGCATATTATGTGTTTCTGGGGGCAACTGTGGCATTTTATGTGTTTCTGGGGGCAACTGTGGCATATTATGTGTTTCTGGGGGCAACTGTGGCACATTATGTGTTTCTGGGGGCAACTGTGGCATACTATGTATTTATGGGGGCAACTGTGGTATACTATGTATTTATGGGGGCAACTGTGGCAAAGTATGAATTGGAGGCACAACTATGTGGTATACGATGAATTTGGGGCACAATTCTGAGGTATGATGTGAACTGGGGCACTACTGTGCGGCATAACATTTTTTTTTGCTGGTCCCTTACTGTTAATATGATATTAGCCTCATAAAATGAGAAATAATTATATATATATATAGCCGCCGAGAGGAAAGGGGCAGCTACAAATTGCCTGGGCCTGATTGGTGCCCCAAGCCTCCTCTGGAGACCTAATTTTAAAAAAAATAAAAATATTTTAAAAGTACTTTTTTAAAAAAAAATTATTGGGTGCAGGGGGTTCGGTAGTGGCTAAATCCCCTTCAGCTCAGGTACCTTCAGACACCAGGTCATGTGACTGCAGTGGTCACATGGTACTCGGTGGGCTGCTGGATATCTTCCCATGCTGTGCAGTGGAGAATAAGGTAAGAAGAAGGTGTGATGGAGAGGGGCATGTGTCACTAAAGGTGCTGGGCAGAGGGGGGCAAGTGTGATTAAAGCATGTGGGCAGAGGGAGGCACGTGTGATTAAAGCATGTGGGCAGAGGGGACATATGTGAGCAAAGCTGCTGAGCAAGGGGGCATGTGTGAGTAATGCATTTTTCATTTTTTTTAACTATGCTTAACTATAAGGGAGTGCCCATGGAGTTGCTGTACTGGGGCCATGAATTTCTCTAGGCAGCTCTGTATGTGTGTATGTGTGTATATATATATATATATATATATATATATATATATACACACACACACACACACACACACACACACACAACTGGCACACCTGGGCTTGACTAGATTTTAGCCGGCACTCCGATAGAAAAAGGTTGCCAAACCCTGGTCTAGGGTGAGGTAAATATTTGCAGACTAACAGCAGCTTGTGGTCTAGGGATGGACAATATCATAACTGATCGCCTGAGCAGGCTGAATCCAGACAGCAACATGTGGTCTTTGAATCTACATTGTTTCAAGGTGATTTCTATAACATGGGATGTTCACCACTGCTCGATATGATAGCCACAGAGCTTAACAAAAAGTGTCTGTCTGTTATTTGAAAAAACTCAGTGGGGATGGATGCTTTGATGTTGAAATTAAATTTTCCAATTTACATATTTCCCCTGATACCATGAGCTTACTGTGCCACCCTGGTCCATCACACTTTATGGATTTTGCTACAAGTCATCACTGTATACTCCTACCGGCGCGACTATGGTGTTTCCAGATATAGGATATTATCTCTGGCATCCATTGTTCACTGGCACATGGCAACAGTCATGTTTCTTGGGCAATATGTAACTGCTGAAGCACCTATTTGCTGGCTACTCTGGCTGAATGCTTCCTTACCGTGTACTTTGGATCAGGAGTCCAGGGTAGCTGGAAGAGTGCTGACACAAGATGTGGGCTCATCCTAAAACAATTGGGGGATTGATTAAAGAGTATATTATAATCTCTAGTGCAAAGAAACACAGCAAGATAAAGCATATCCCAGGAAAAGATTGGAACTAAGTGGTGATGGTGTTTATTGGCTCATATAGCTCTTATAAGAGCAATTAATTTAAGTGCATACACACCCTTAGAAGGTAGTGATGCTAGATTTGTACCTAAGTGAAAATAAACTTGCACATTAAAATATAAACTCCCTCTAAGCTCTTAATTGTTCTGGGAAGCTCCTGATCTGTACAGTGATCCATGGTTGCCAAGAAGAGTAATGCTACATGAACAATTTGGAGCTAATTGGAGCTGCCTCCCACCACAGCAGGTGAACACCCAATGAGATAGGGAAAGGAGGAAATGTTACCATACAACATACTTCTAATTTAGATTTTTTTTTATTATTTGTTAACAAGCACATTTTATATTTTATTGGGGGGTTGTGCAGCTCAGAGTCAAAGGCAAGAACACCCTGTTTACTTTTCTGGGGGGGGGGGGGGGGGGTGGGGGTGCGGCTGCACTGATGCTCACACGCAAACACACTTTTTCCCAAGGAATATTGATGTCTCTGAATGACCCTTAACAAAATATTGAAAAATAGAAAGAATTTTAAAATATATAGTTTTTGGGGGGGTTTGCAGCTGCAGTGATGCTCACACGTAAACACCCTCTTTTTACCTGCTTAATAAAGATTTCACTGCCTGCCCCTGAAAAAATTAGCACTGAGTACAAAAGCGAAAACACTTTAGTTTCTATAAGAAAGAAATATATTGTTTTTTTTTAGGGGGGTCCCGCTACACTGCTGCTCACACTCAAACAGGACACTCAAACAGGACACCCGTCTTCTTGCACGCTTAATAAAGAGGTCACTGAGACTACCCCTCACCAAAAAATGACTTTGACTACAAAAGTAAAGATTTTAAAAGAAATAATTGTGGATGCTGCTCACAATCAATCCCTGCGCTTCATAAAGATGTCACTAAAACAGACCCTCACACTTTGGATACTTTGGATTTTGAATGAAATAAATCTAATTGTCATAAAGAAAGTACTACTAGTTCAAAATGATGTCCCATTAAATAGATATACTAATTCAGAATGATGTCTATATAATATACTGTAGTACTATATAATATATAATATATATCTGTCTCTCTCTCTCTCGCTCTCTATAGTATACTATACTATACACATACACGTATAGCCAGCATACTATCTAAACGCTCTACAGACTGACACCAAATCACCAAACTATTCTAGCTGACTGATCGCTACAGAATTAAACTGCATTTAAAATAATCACAGCTATTGTTATCTATGTAAAATTTCATATTTCACTCTGTCTAATGCTCTAGTCTCTCTCTACATGCTATTTTAGGAGCACAGCCTGCAAGCCACCTTCTTCCCTACCTGCTGTCTGTTCTAAAATGGCAAGATGAGAAAAGGATGGAGGGCTATAAATATAGAAGATATCGATCCAAAAGTCTCACAAGTTTGGCATATTTATTTCCCAGGAGATTATATGTAGCCTCATTTTCAGAACCGATTTTGGCACCAAGAATCGACTCCTGTTTGGTTCTACTCGGAACACCAATTCTTGGATCTGACAGATTTCTCTAAATCCAAACCGCTTGTCTCTATTATAAAGCATCTTTCTACCCAGATTGTCTCGGAGACCATGGTGTTTTAATGACTACCTCTTAGCCTTCCTTGAAGCCTGCTTAGCCCTTAAATCAGCTCCATATCTGATTTTCCTCACAACCTCACCTTCTCATACCTCTATGCCTTGTTTTGCTTAATTAAAGCAGTCATGAAAGGTATTATCACTCAGACTAACATTAAAAAGAGAGATTTTGAGCTGCAGATGTCACCCTAGATTCCCAAAATAACACTATTTCCAGTAAAGCCAAATTACATGAATTAAATCTCAGAGACCAAATTCTCAATTTGACTCTGGCCAAAGAGAAAGCTCTCACTAGGCTTTGTCACACATTCTGGGCCTGATTCATCTTCGGACGTAAGTCCCATTGCGTACCGTATCTTGCGTGAAATCGCTCTGTTCATGCTCAGAAGTGGAGTTTACACCAGTGAACGCAATTGCATCCAATTCATGTCCAAAAGCAAACAACACTTCCAACTGCCTAGGATTTGAAGGGCAGAACAAGGGTGGCTAGGAGCAGACACACGTAGGCAATGCACAGTAAGGGTGCACCAGCTACAGGGAGAGGTGCCAAGAGGCAAACAGTCAGGCAATTAATATATTTTTTTAAAACTGAATTATTTTTTTCCAGTGGGTGGCACGTTCACAGGCACATAGTCTCTACAGTCGGGTGGGGGTGTTGAGTCTTTAAATATAAATATATATATATATATATATATATATAGCAAGCATGCAAGCCAGGATTTCAACTACAGAAATAATTTGACCTATACATTTGAAGACTCAACACCACCACCCGACTATAAAGACTACAGCAGCATGCATTCCCAGTCAATAAGGGCTTCTTGTTACTGAATGTGGAGTGATCATATGACGTTTGCATACAATCTCGTGCTGCACTTAACAGTTAGGAATGCTTCAGTCTCTCTTGGCTGATGGTATTAAATGATGTGATCAGCTGTGTCCCTTTAAGACCCAACTTTCAATAATATAACTTGATTTTAAATATATTTATGCAAATGTATATTATATTTATTGTTGGTATAACATCCTTTGCAATGTTGAGTCTTGCAATTCTTAACTGTACAGCAATCTTAAGTAAGTGAGTCTTATCTTTACTTACTAGAGAAAGAAAATCCCCCAGGCACACTGGTATAACCAGCAAAGGAGTTGCTATTTCTATTTGTACATAAAAATGCAGAAATCTTAGTCGCACACATTTGCAAATGTATGGTAAGCTACCCTCCACTCCACGACGCTTCTGCTAATAGGGTGGTCCTAACTTTAAACAATGAAAGTCCCTATTTTTGGGTACAAGCGGTACCCCCAAAAAGCCTCCAATGACAAAACAGCACCAGCACTCCCTATCAGTTACTGATACCATAGCCTGCCTTTAAAACAAATAAAACAGAAGTGGAAAATGCTCAAAAAATGTATAGGTTCATAGCAGGTGCTTGAAAGGGTGGGGTTATCCAGCAAGGAACAAATACAAAAAAAACAACCTCCAGAACACTGCTATAACCAGCCAAAATACAAAAAAACTTTATTTGAACCAATATTAAAAAATTTGTTATTTTAAAAACATAATAATAAATTATTAATACAACAAATATATATATATCTATATCTATATATATCTATATATATATATATATATATATATATATCTATATATATATATATATATATATATATATATCTAAAGAGAGAGAGAGAGAGATAGAGTGAGAGATCTGAGAATAACTACATTCAGAATTTTTATATATATTTTTTATATTTGCTGTATTCATAATTTATTATTATTTTTAAAATAACAATTATTTTTAATATTGGTTAAACTAAAGATTTTTTGCATTTCAGACGAGGCCCGTCATCGTTCTCTCTTTTTTATATACATCAATTTATATATATATATATATATATATATATATATATATATACATATATATTAATTATATTATTTAATTGTTATTGTGGCTTGTTCCCCTGGCACACCTTATTTGTATTTGTTTAGTATCTTTTCACAAGGAGTGGCAGGGATTATTTAGTCTATTTACATTATATATATCTCTATTTGGGTTTTGAGCACTCAGGATCATGTTATTGAATATATGTGTTGTCTGTTGGACAAATATCACCTATTGATTCATTTTTTTGGGTTACCTTTGACTACCTTTGAGAGAGAGAAATAATTAAACACTTTTCATGATTCTTTGGCTTTTCCTCAAACTACTAGCTGCACAAATCTCTTCTAACACGAACAACATACTTCTAGAATTCAGTTTCTGTCTTACAATCCAATGATGAATATGTTCATGTTACTGAAAATAACATAAAACAGCTTCATTAAAATTACTATATGTAAAGTTACAATATATAGATTTCTATAAATATTTGGTTTGGAACACAATATATTTTTACACCTGTATGGCGCTTTTTTTAATTATATTCAGCTTGTACCCATATGAATAATTGAAGTTTGTAACAATCACACTTAGACGCAAATCTAATTATAGCTCATTTTACATTGGTTACAGTGCCAAACTTTTAGTCTGATTGTCCAATTATTTCCTACTTCACATTTTATGAAAACATATTTCCCATTTATTGAATTGTACTTATTTTCCAACTAATGGGTTTTTTAACAACTTCTGGAAAGCAGACGGCACATGGCTTGTGTTGTGGAATGTAAAACAACTTCTCACTCCTGTTGTAAAGGTTTGTTTGCGAATTGTACTGCACTTCTCAGGTCACTAAGGATAGCACACACAGTAAAATGGCTTAGAAAAGCCTAGAATAAAAGTGAAAGTGAACATCATATTTTATTTCACTGGCAACATGCCATACAAAGGCATGGACCTTAAATCACCTGCTGTCACTTTGCCAGTAAATTGCGGTTTAAATAGAGTATAATTATTAGTGGGGTTTTGCCTGTCAGCAAATCCATATAAATGAGTGGACATTTAAATGTTCTCGATCCTGTTCACACAATGATTCATGGAAGCAGCGTGTTGCTCTGAGTCATCCAATAACTACTACAGGCTTAGGAAACACCTGAAAAATGTCCACATAGTGTTCATTGCTATGAGGCCTTTGATGTCCTTAGAAAGTCATAGGCACCTACTTTTGTATTATTTAATAGTAGGACCGTCCTATGTTAATTTTAGCAGTTTTGACAGTTATATCTACAGTTTGATATAATTTACCTTTTTACAGATAAAATGATGAATTAGTTAGTTCTACATATACATACTTATCATATGCCCCTTAAATGTCTCTTCTCTAGTTTAAATAAATCTAGTTTAGCCTGATTTTTCACATAATTGAGATCTATGATTTCCTTTTTAGGCCATCTTTGGGCACCATTTTTTTAAAAAAATGGTCTCCCAAAACCGTACTGCATATTCATGATGAGCTTCACCAGTATATTGTACACTATATAATATATTTACACTATAAACATGTACACTATATAATCTTTTGTTTGCAAATGCAGAACAATACAATACAAGACTTCTATATAATTTATTAAATATTATAAAATATTGGTCAAAACAGAAAATCTTGGGGTATTGTAAACCACTTATATCCTTCAGCCAACCAAAGTAAGAACTACTGATAACTACTCTCTGAACGTGCAGAGAGCTTTCTTTCCTATGCACTACTGGACTTTGAGGCACTTTGTAATGATTTCACACACACACACACACACACACACACACACACACATATATATATATATATATATATATATACAAGTTAACCCGTGCATGATACTCATGCATTCTAGTCAAATCAAGCTACTTAAGGTGTTAAAAAGGTTCTTGTCATGCATTTGGGCCATAGCCCAGGCCTCAACCACCAACCACTCCCCACTGTCACCCCCGGCAACCACCAACCACTCCCAACTGTCACTTCTCCTTCAAGAAATATATATATATTTTTTTTAAATCTTTATAAACACTTTTAACAATTAACAAATTAAATTAACAAATTAAAAACATCTTAGTATACAAAATTTCAGCCCTTTCTGAATTTTTTTTTCCACACACACTAAGAATTTAGTAGGTCAGTGTATAACTCCGCCCAGCAGGTGGCGCTGCAGCTTGGTTTTATTTTTTCCACACACACACAGACAGACTAACACACGCCACTAGACATTTATATTATAGATATATATATATATATACACATACAGAGCCGTAACAAGGCAGGTGCGGACGGTGCCGTCGCCCAGGGCGCAAGCCCAAGGGGGCACAGCAGCCGCCCGCTAGCTGCCTCTGTACCTTAACTTTCAGCCCTTGACATGAAGTTCGGAATTTGCGTTCAAAATGCCAAACTTCCTGTTAGTGGAACGCATGTGCGTTCCACTAACAGGAAGTTCGGCATTTGGAACGCAAATGCGTTCCACTGCGGAGGTAACAGGCTCTCCCTCTGCATTTGCCAGCCGCTACTCCCTTAGCTACTCCCTTAGCTCCCGCATGCACTTGGACAACAGGCTGCTAAACAAAATACCAAATCGGTTGGAGCAGTAAGTCACGGACTATTCTGGCCAGCCTGGTCTTTTTCCAGAAAGGTATCATGTTATCCACTGATAATATGTGTGTATGACGAGAGAAGCAGTTGAGAGCCGATTGAATATGTTGGGGAAATTTGCCAGGGAACTGGAATGCCATACTCCAGGTAGATAACTTTACGTGGAAGAGCTTTTACTTTTAATGTTCAACCCAAAACTTAGTTTTGTGTGGAATTATCTTTTAATATATACAAAGGTAGCATATTACTGAGCTGAATGATATATTTGAAATAACTGGAGTGTTTACATGTATACAAATAAGTGGACTATTTTCTTTTCTCACTGCTCTGCAGCCATATCGACCACCTGTCCTGATTTTGGCGGGATAATCCCAAATTGCGGACCTCGAAAGAGGCACGTTATGCACAGAAGGGAAAGTGGGCATTTTGGAAAGAGCCCGGGTGTGGTTTCGTCTGTCTGTTACACAGTGGAAAGGTAACAGGGTGTAATGTCAGATTAATAGAGAACAATTACTTGAAAGGGAAAGAGTTGACCGCACCAGGTATAATTTTTAGGCATTATCCTTCAATATATCTAAATTTAGATTATTTAGGAAAGATATAATCCTAAAGGCTGCACCCAACACATAACATTGAAGCATTGGAAAAAAGAAGAAAGAAAAAAAAAAATATGCATTTCAGGGGCACTCCAGTGTAGCCAATACATTAAAATATATACATTTTATTAGGTATGCATTAAAAATGTAGAATTGGTTGGATGGAAAGCTAAATAACTAAAACCAAAAATAAAAAACAAGTGTGCTGTGAAATTAAAAATGCAACGTAAATTGCATAGCCTTGCTGCTCCCATGAAATAATCCCATTATTATCTATAGATTTATACAATCTGCTTGTTCTTAATACAGTTTTTTTGGATTATACTACGTCAGTTTCTGTATCATTAAAATAAACATAAATTAGTGGAGAAAAATTTGCAGACAGGACTACATCACTTCTGAAGTGGTATGACAGATGGTGACATTATAGACCCCTTTATGTTGTAAATTGATTTTTCATACACAGGTCTAAACAACCACACAGATGAAAAGGAATAAGATCTTTTAAAGGAGGCAGGGAGAAACAAACCAAACACATACAGCAAGCAATGGAAGGAGGGACAAATTAAATACATTGAGAGGGAAAATAAACTAAAAGTTCAGGTAGTGTCAGCAATAACTAATATCAGGGATGGATAAGACAAGTTTACATATTATCTGACATTTCCCCAGCGAAGAGATGTAAATTAGTGATACTGACAGCAGATAATAGCTGGAGGTGAATGAGGTGGTCGTCGCCTGTGAGACCCCTTGTACATCAGCTTACAGAAGAATGTCTTCTTCTTCTCCTCCATGCTTTTGTGCTCATGTTTGGGGTCCGCATACATGTAATAGAATTCTTTCAGTAAAGTGCTAGCCACACCCCCACATTAGGTTGACCACACCCACTTGGCAAATGTCACTCCCACTGATGGGGGGGCGCCGGTGTCCTGTCTCGCCCAGGGCACTAAAATGTCTAGTTACGGCACTGTACACATATATATGTACACACTACAACCACTGCCACCACACTCACTCAGAACCTGAGTAACATGTAAAACTACAACTTTTTTGTACATGCAAAAATGTGTCCATACACGTGTTGCACGTATCTTAAAATGCGCATGTGAATGAGAATTTATCATAGCTCCAGATGACCGCTGTCAGAAAACAGTTCACATCAACACCTTCGCTCAATTCCTGTAATCAACACTCTGCTAAGAACAGCAATCTATATAGTCTCCTCACCTGGACTACAGCTTTTCTTACTCTGCAATCAGCAACCATTTAGCCCTTAAGGATTGAGGTATTAAGTGTGAGGATCCAGAATGTCTCCCTTTGAGCCAATTTGAGCAACCTATCGCCCTCTTTTGAATCTCTATGAACCAACTTGCTTTAAATTTAAATCCCATGGGATTTGTCTGATGATATTTAAGAAAATGCCATGGATTCCTATGATTCTCAATTCTAATTTTTACATTCATGTTTTACAATAGTCTATTTATCAATGGTCTATTGGTCTTACCAATATATTTATGGCCACAATCACATTCTAACATATAAATAACAGTAATTACAATTCATTAAAGATCTGATTGACATCTCTCCATGGTTGCTTGAATCAAACAAATATTTTGCATCTTTATGGCAAAACTTAAAAACCTTGTATGAGCCACAATAATAGAAGCCTTTGGCTCTTGCAAGAATCCTTCTTTTGTTGCTGTAACTCTTGTTAACATACTTAGGGCTATAAAGGATTTAAGTGTTTTAGCTTTTTGAAAAAATGGCAGCTGGTGTAATCTAGAGTCTTCTTCTTTCAAAAACTACATGTTGAAACTTGTTCTGTTAACTTATAATTACAGCTATCCAGTAAGAGATCCAAAAACAAATCAATCCTCTGACTTCCGAATTTGTGTTTTATAATACATGTAATGAGTTATAATAATTTATTTTAAGTTGCTCAACAAAATAAATAAAAATAGTCGAAAATCATAAATTTTAGGACATCTTAACTTTATACCATACCCCAAATCCTGCACGATGATTTTCATGGGATCTCCTCCCAACGTTGTATATGATTCTAAATCTCCGAATAATGTTAACAATGTAAATGTAGATGTTAGATGTAATTATAATGAGCGCCCTTTTTTCATCAGAAGTCAAATTATTCTTAATCCTTATAAGCTCTGAGCATAAAGCATCAAACTCCTTTTTATTATCCTTCTATCTATATCCCAATTACTTAGGGGAATATCATTATCATTATCTTGTTTGATGAACTTGTTCAAATTCTTTAAGAGTTTGAACATGAAGTGAAACCTGATGGAGAAAAAGACCAACCTGTATTCAACAATTTGTGGATCTTATAGAGATATTTTAGAAAGATTACATTTACTGATTAATTTAGAGTCCTTCTTTTTCAAAGTATTTTTAGTGGTTCTTTGGCCTCTTCTTCTACAAGGCATCTTTTTGACTCTTAAGAATTGCTCCCTCACTAGCATATGTCCTTGATCGATCTGAAGGCAATCTTTCTTTAAAAAAAGGTCCCTGGCGATCAGTTTCCCATTCTTGGATTCACTAAAACAATTCTTTTGTGAGCAAAAGAAGAAGATGATTGTTTTGTATCTTTCCTCTATGGGCATATGTTGTTTCTAGGTTTAGTAAAAAGAACTATGTTCGTGATGAAGAGTACATAAATAATCTATTATTTTATATATGAACATAACATATAACAGATTCAGCCACAAATGAATGAGCACGCTAGCTTTGCACAATACCTTCCTCCGCCCCCCACTGGGAAAGCATGGCTTGTAAATACTTGTAAAACCAGTCTTCATTTGGTCAGTCATTAACATATGAAAGACTGTAGCCAGGTTCTAGTCTCCGCCCACAAAAAAGGGTTTTTACTGTACACAGAGGAATAAGCCTTCTCTTCATGCTTGATCCCCATACTGAGAGCATGCTGCCTTTTGCTCCTAGGTGAACAGGCCTTAGGCCCTGACTAGTGTGAATGATGGCGTTTGAATGGAGTGAAAGTTGAGTGAGTATGGATACATAAATGTTACATGAGAATGAATGATTATTTGTCGTAAGTGATATGAAAGTTTGAATACAGATGGTAAATGTGATTGGAAAGATTTTGGTTTGGTATGGACAGTGTTACATAAATACATGCCTTGTTGGGAGAGATTGTTGGTTTAAATGAAAGCATTTATGTTATACATAGTCCTGTGTGGTTCTATGTCTGTTTAATGCTGTAATGGAGTTTTTGAATGGAAATAGTTTGCTTTATGCAGTTTAGTGTATAAGCATAGAAAGTGATGGATTATTCAGGAAGTGGTCAGATTGTTAAATATAATGTTTTGTTGGTTGTGTTGGTTTATGCATAGAAAGAAGTGGTGGATTATTCAGGAAGTGATCAGATTGTTAAATGTAACATTTTGTTGGACTGTTGGTTTATAGGGAAGTTTGTGGATCTGAGCCTCTGAGTATGTGTTAAAAATGGCCGCTGGACTTTTAGTGAGATGAATGGAGTGTGTGTGTGGATTCCCTTCCCCACCCCCTTCACTACACAATGCATTCACATACACATAGCTTAATACATACACACACACACACTACACCTTTAGACAAGAGTTAGTCAACACACACACAATTACATATATATGTATATTACAGGCAATAAGAATGATGTATGGCACAAAATCTATATTTTGTGTAAAATATTGTTACGCTGTTAATTGTTCTGTAATATAATACAACACACTTTAAATTAAGTTATATCTTGTTGTGGTTATTCTTGAAGCCTGTCGATTTAAGAGTATATAAGAATGATGTTTCTTGGGTTAATTTAGAAATACCTTTGCGAGGAGTTGGTTGATGGTAATAGTCATATATATAACGGTATTAAATGGTCATACATACATTTGTCAGAATATTAAGGAGATTAAAACCCACAAGGAGGGAAAAATCCTTCAACAGTTTGACTTCACACTTGACTTATTCTCTATCCTTTATTAGTCTCCCTGTAATGATTATATGGTTAACTTCTAAATTTATCCTGTTTAACAGACCAGTTTCTAAGTTTGTTCTCTTGATAATCTATTTTATCACGTTGAAATTTCTTAATTTTCATTTTGTTTATATTCTCCTTTATTTTTGAAATTTTTTATCTAGGCTTCATTCAAATGGCTCACAAAGATTTTTAAATTTTTGGGGCATAAATTTGTCATCCAAGTTTTTTAACATTTTCTTTTTCTCAAATATAAATAATAATAGTCTGATTAGTTCAACAAATTTGTCATTCAAGCAGTGGGTTTTTTCATGATACATTCTATTCTCATGGGCAGGGCCCTCTCTGCCTATTGTCCTATGTCTGTCCACTGTCTGACTCCTTCATACATCCTGTTACATATTTTGCTGCACTCTGTGTGAGTCCCCATAGCATTACTCACACTCATCTGTGCTACTTATGTGTATTACCTCATCTATTTGTTACTTGATTCTGTATCTGGCTCTATGGAATCTGTGGTGCCTTATGAATGAGTAAATAATAATAATAATTTTCTGCTTGAAGACTTCCAACACTTCAAGTAATTATCATTGTCATTAACCACATGCTTGTCACTGAAATCAACTGGAACATTAGTATTTTTTGCATTGCTCAGGTCTCTTATTCCTCAAATCTGGTGTATAAAAAATCCAGCCATGAACAATTAGACTAATTTAAACAACAAAATAATAATTACCAATTTATAAACAAAGTTAATCTCTTAATATGTAGTGATGCACCTAACATAAAAGAACAATTGTGAATGGTGTACTTCACTTTACACCTTAGTGATATATGCAGAAAGATTAAATTAAAACATAAGTAGTCTCCTATAGAGGTTCTGGACAAATATCCAGAGAAATTGTCCGATCAAATACTCAATGCGGCGAGATGCCTGTTAGCGAAACACTGGAAAAATCCAGACCCCCTCCAGACAGCAGCTCCTCAATAAAATCTGGTATCTAGCGACTATGAATAAAATGTCAGCATACTTAAATAAGAAAACCCATACATTTCCTCAAATTTGGGGTGACTGGTTCATTTACAATAGCCCCTCTGGTTCAGTCTCAATGCACGACCAAGCTCAGAATATCGCAGCTCTCTTCCTATGAACAGAGCTGAGTAGGCCAAATCTTATTCTATTATTTTTCTAATTCTTAATTTGGATAACAAATGTTTCATCGATTTAGCTGGGCACAGGTCGCCGGGGGTTCCAGAATTGGTCTCACCGTCCGCTTCCTTCCCTCCCCTTCTCCCCCATTTAACTTTTGCATACACAGATACGCTAGTGTATGTTTCATCCAGGTGATTTATCTGCTTTTGACTGATACTTTATGAGCAGCCTTGTATACTTTGCATTTGTTCCATCCGGAAATTGTATACTTTCCTTATTTAACTTTGAAGTTCCCACCTGTATATGCCCGCTTATGTTCAATAGAAGAAGGAGCTTTTCTTGATTCTTGTTGATTCCTTCCCTGCAGGCTGCATGCTCCTCCCCTCCTCTTGTCATCACTCATCAGTAATACAAGTAATCAGTCCCAAAAGCCCTCACCCTTCCAGGACTACTTTCCCCACCCAGCCAACCTATCACTCCACTACCTTAAACCTCTTCACTACACTTCACCCTCACCTTACTTAACCTCATTTCCCCTCCTTCATAATCATTTTGCTACCTTCCTACAGCACAACAGCTCGCAATCCTCATTCCCACCCACAAAAGAGGTGTGGCTCAAGAGGAAAGTGGATGGGGTTTGCCCAAATTTGTCCATCTGTAGACTGAGTTTGAGTGGAACAGGAATTCTAAATGTTGGGAGGTATGTGCTTATACTGGATCCAGGAGTTGAAGCCAATTGTGCTATGTTGCATGCTGTTTGGGTGTGTTGTTGGTTGCAGGTGAGCTGCATATATTCTGTTTAATGTGGTAAATTAAAGATATCACAGTAGGTAGATTGCTGATGATATTTGCATTTAAATACAATTCTTCAGTGTGCTAGTCTAAGTCTGGACACACAAGTAAAGATATATACCCTGCTTAAGCAAATTTTATTTTGGTGCCTTGTTAAGTTAAATTGATCCATTCCTTGTTTTTGTACTGTTCTTTATTGAGAGATGTATTTTCATGCAAAAATGCCAAAAAGTAGCTGCACCATTTAGCGGTGCTCAATAAATGTTCCGGGTGGCTTTTACACCATTTCGTGACATATATTAGTGGTAAGCAGGAGGTTTCCTTGGTCTTCCCAGAGTGTTCGTGGCCCAGGATATTCTGTAATACTTAGAGATGCTCACTGACCCCCTTGTTTTGGGTTTGGTTTTGGTTTTGGATCTGGATTACAATCGTGTTTTGGTTTTGGTTTTGCCAAACCATGATTGCGTGTTTTGGTTTTGGTTCTGTTTGGTTTTGTTTTGCTATTTTGTTAAAAAAATCAATATTTTTGGGCCTAAAATAACCAAATTTAGTGCTCCACCTGTTTCTTGGATAAGTAATGTACTTGTAAAGCTAATAAATTATCCAAAAAACAGTTTAATTCCTGGTATGCCTTCATTAATTTGACACACAAACCGGATTGTCTTCCTCTTCATCTATGAATATTGGCAATGCAGCCATCATCTTTGGATGTATATGTTAGGAACCCCTCCAGCCAGTACATCAACACCCGGAGTCTGCTCTGAAGTCTGGTGTTCGCTGGAGCCCCTAGTGGTGGGGACAGACTTGGCCGCAGACAGCAGAGGGTCGCAAGTTGTGCACTGACTGGGAAGAACCCAGCGATAGAGTATAGGAGTAACCAGCAGAGTGAAGTCCAAGCAAGGGTCGAGGGCCAGCAGCAAACAGAGAACCCCATAGACTAGCCGAGGTCAGAGGTCACAGGCGAAATGGCAGCTTCAGAGTCCAGGCAATAAATAAAGGGGCACAGGCAGACAAGCGTAGTCAAATATTCAAGCAAGGGTCGGCAACGGTAAACAGGATCAAGGATAAGCAGGTACAGAGAGGGAGCAGGCAATAGCACTGGAGCAGGAACTATAAACGGCAGGGAGGGCTAGTCCTTCCTGCCTTATAAACAGATGAACACCAATGAAACCCTGTCCTGCACAGCAGGTACTATTTAGCCCAGCTGGGCTATAACTATGTATAATGTGTGCATGCGCCCGGCTGCCCTAGATGCCGGGACGCGGCACTAGAGGCAAAGAGTGTCCCGACCGTTGCCTAGGCAACGGCCGGGACCAGGAGGAAATGACGTCTCGGTCGTCATGATGACGGCCGGGACGCTGACCCAGAAGCGGAAGTGAGTAGCGTCGGTGCCCAGAGCCGCAGCGGCTCGTAACAGTATATTACACTTATACTTAATTATATAAAGAAATGGACAAACGCAGTTTGGTTTCTGTCTCTCTAGGCCCCCCTCCAGTTGAAGAAAATACAAAAAAATTCAGCCATTATCGACTGTAAAATATTAATAGAAATGGACAAAGGCAGTTTGGTTTCTGTCTCTCTAGGCCCCCCTCCACTTGTATAAAATGCAAAAAAATTCAGCCGTTATAGACTGTACAATATTAATTGAAATGGAAAAAGCCAGTTTGGTTTCTGTCTCTCTAGGCCCCCCTACACTTGTATAAAATACCAAAAAATTCAGCCGTTATAGACTGTACAATATTAAGAGAAATGGACAAAGACAGTTTGGGGTCACTCTGTGTATGACACCCTACCCTTAAGGAGAAATTTCCCAAACAGCAGCCTTTCAAGACGGGTACATGATATGGAAATGCCACAAGTCCCTTTCCTCTTTGGGGGTAGATTGCACCCTACACTTACATAGAAAGTTTTAAAATGTTATCGTCATCATCTTCAGCTTCATCCTCACCCTCATCAGTGTGTACGTTGTCATCACAGACTATCAATTCATCGCCGTTAGAATCCGCCATTAGAGAACAGTCAGTGCTTGGATGTCTTGGATGGTGAAGGCCTTCCTCGTAGAAGATGTAGTTCATTTTTATAAACATCATTTTCTCCACATTTATGGGAAGTAAACTTCTACGGCAATCACTAAGTTTCCTGCTGTGCTGAACACTCGTTCAGAGTACACACTGGAGGGTGGGCAGCTTAAGTATTGCAAAGCAAGTTTGTACATGGGTTTCCAAATTGCCTGCTTTTCTTCCCAGTAAAGAAAGGGACTGTCTGACATTTCCATATCAATTACCTCTTGAAAATAATCCTCCACCATCTTTTGCATGTTAATACTCATATTGGATGGAGTTATGGGCAAGGTCACACATTTTTTAGAAAAATCCTTCAAACCAGCCCAGATGTTAAACTGTTCTGGTCTGCCCTCTGCGTCTTCCCTGATTCTTTTTGGAAAATTCAATTTTTTACGAGCAGCAGCTGCTTGAGAAACTGAAGGAGGACACATCGTCAAGCCAAGGCCCAGTTCAGTGGACAACTTGCTGAGCAATAGCTCCTTGCAAAAGTTCACATCTCGTTCATTTTGAAGCAAAGACTCAGTGTAGGTCTTAAACCTTGGATCAAGCACAGTGGGCAAAGCGTACTGATCCGAGTTCAAGATCTTAATAACTCGAGGATCATTGTGAAGCGAATTAAGTACTTGATCGACAAGGCCAACATACTTTGCGGAATTGCTTTCTTTTATCTCCTCTTTCAGTTTCTTAAGGTGCTTTTCCAATAGTCTAATTAAAAGAATGACTTGGCTCAAACTAGCACAAACTGCACTCACTTCACACGTCACAACTTCAAATGGTTTCAGCACCTTGCACAGCACTGAAAGGATTCCCCACTGTGCAAGAGTGAAATACAGCCCCTCTCTTTTCCCAATGTCATGGCTTGTGCAATACGCTTGGATGGCTTTGCGCTGTTCCTCCATCCTCTGCAGCATGTACACCTAGTTACCACCTCCTGCTTAAGTTGGTGGCAGGGCAAGTTAAACTGCTCTTGGAGCTGCTGCAATCTCCTACATGCTGTGGCAGAATGCCTGAAATGGCCTGAAATCTTACGGGCCACAGAAAGCATCTCCTGCACCTCACGGTTATTTCGTAGGAAGCTCTGCACCACCAAGTTGATGGTGTGAGCAAAACAGGGAATGTGCTGGAAATCACCCAGCTGTAATGCTCGCACTATATTGTTGGCGTTATCAGAAATGACATGTCCTGTGGAGAGTCCAAGTGGTATAAGCCATGTATCAATCACATCTCTTAGTTTGCGTAACAAATTGTCAGCTGTATGCCTGTTAGTGAAGCCGGTGATACAAAGAGTGGCCTGCCTGTGACAAATGTTACATAGTGGTGTACATGCTGCTGCTGTTCCTGCTGGTGAAGGTGAATGACCAACCCAGTGAGCTGTCACAGTCATATAGTCTTTGGTTTGACCACTTCCACTTGTCCACATATCTGTGGTTAAGTGGGCAGTGGGCAGAATGGCATTTTTTAGCGCAATCTCTACTTTTGTACACACTTTTCGGTAGAGTTGTGGAATAGCTTTACGGGGAAAATGGTGTCGTGATGGAATTCTGTAACGCGGACACAAAACCTCAATTAACTGTAAAAACCAGCTGCGTTTATTGTGAATATTAGACGCAGATCTAACACTAACATGGCAGCCATGGCGTCTGTGATTCGCTTGGCGACTGGGAGACTGCTGTCATATTTGCTTCCCCTAGCAAATGATTGTTTCACAGTTAATTGTTGAAATGTAGGACTGCTCTTTTTCTTGGCCTTCCTCTGGGCTGACGATTCACCTCCAGCAGCAGCAACAGCAGCAGCAATGGGACTAACGCTTTCTTCAGAGGAATCAATAATAGTGCAGGAGTCATCCAGCCTTAATAAGTGGGATGCAGGGCTAAATCCGAGCGCTACTGAGGATATTGATGAGGATGGTGTGGTGTGTGTATTTTGTAGTCGTTGGGATGTCGGTGAGCGGCGGGTCTTAGCTGATGATGGAGTGCTTGTAATTTTTTTGGAAGAACTTTCAGCTTTTCCCAGCACTTTGCCATGAACTCTCGTCAAATGGCGTAACATAGTCGAGGTTCCAAGATGGTTAAGGTCCCTCCCTCGACTGACTGTGGCTTGACATACACTACAAATGGCTATACAGTTGTTGTCTGGATTGGGGTAGAAATAATTCCACACATAAGAAGTGGATTTCTTTGTTTTATGGCCTGGTATGACAATGGCCTTTTTCTTGTCACGTGCCAGAACTGCTGCCACTGGCGCAGGACTTACACAAACAACCTCATCCTCATCAACATCCTCATTAGCGCCCTCGTCGGCTACACAAATCTCCCCCTCATTCTCTTCTATTTCCATAGTGGCATCCTCAATTTGTGTATCACCGGCTACACTCGGGCTGTTCAGGCACACATCAGCAGAACTGCTGAAAGGGTCCCTCTTTATGGGTACACTAACAGAATGCTCATGATTAGACATCTCACTGTTGGATGGACTCTCCACAGGGATTGGTGTCATTTGTGATTCAGAGCAAACATTATCCTCTAATGCCTTACTGTTATCTTGCAGCTCGGCTTTGACGCGTAACAGTTGTTACGCGTCATGGCTTAACTACGTCATGGCTTAACTACTACCACTTGTAGGCTCGGTAACATTTTTGGATCTGCCACTAATAGAGAAAGGTGAAGGCCTCATTCTCTCTTTGCCACTGCGTGTGTAGAATGGCATGTTGGCAATTTTTTTTTTATCGCACTTAACTTCTCCTCAGTTACACTTACATTTTGGTGTGTGTTTTTTTGACTGATTTCAAAAGACTGTGTAGTTTGACATCGCCTTTCCCAGATGACGTACTGGGAACACTACCATCAGGACTGGTGACAGAACCTGGTTGCTCATTCTGCTCATATGTGGACTGCTTTGAATCCATTCTGAGCGCAAAGCACTTGTAGTGCTACAAATTGTTTTAGATACTGCTGCCAAATATTACTTTTGACAGCCAGAAAAATGAATGCAAAAGAATGGGGGACACCCCAAAAGCACTTGAGAGTGCTAAATATATTTTTTTGACACTGCTGCCAAATAGGACTTTTGACAGCCAGAAAAATTGCTGCAAAAGAATGTGGGACACCCCAAAAGCACTTGGAGTGCCAGAAACTGAACAAAAATCCTCCTTTCTTCTCCTCTTACTGCTGTAACAACTGGTATTAAGATTACAATGGTATTGAATAGAAACAATAATGTGTCCAATTACTGCACTGTCCCTGCGCTGATATCGCCAGTGTGACCTAACCCTGTTCTCTCCCTCTGTCAAATGGCGATGGATTGCTGTGGAGGCGGGTATTTATGCTTTTCAAATGTCGCGAGAACCGAGCTCAGAAAAACGAATACTTCACAGTGACGTTTTGCCTCGATTTTGAATGGGCGGGAGAGTACCGAGCGTGCTCGACTCGGTACTCGGATAGGCTGAATTCGGATGAATTTGGATCTCGGGGAACCGAGCCCGCCCATCTCTAGTAATTACCCACGTGTCAAGACTCAGGTGGAGACAATGTCAGCTACAGGAAAAGTAAGATACATGCTATACATCGACATACTCACTACTCCCAGGGCATGGGAAAGGGGGTGTTTTCCCTGGATTTAGGACTTTTCTCCCTTTGATAAATAGACCCCTTAGTCTCTTTCACTGTACTTCGAGTGACTTTAGGCAAAACTTATGCACAACTAGATTATGCATGTGGAACTACTTATAGGCAACATGCATTATCATAGGTGATCATCATCATCTATTTATAGAGCGCCACTAATTCCACATTCCTGATGTGCTTTACACTAAGTGATATCGACAATAACTAATATTTTCACACCAACAGAAACAACGTGCTCTAATCAGTAAAAAATACACTTTATACTGTGAAATCCCTTCTTAAACCAGTTTTAGCAATCCCTTCCAAATTTAAATGATTAGTCCTTTCCTCTCTGTTGCCTTTTGCTTTTGTAGTTGACTCAATGCCATAAAAACCCAGATGGTCAGTCTGGGAAACAGACTTTGGCTTTTTTCCTGCAACATGACTGTCGTGATTTTCTGTAAACCTCTATTGATTTTTTTTGCATCAATAGAATCTTCACCTAGCACAACATCATTCATATGGGGTTGCCTGAAGAATGAGTGACTCATAGCCTGGGATCAAGTAAATTGGGCGAATAAAAACTGGCACAGAAACCCAGTTATAGCCAACTGGTCCCACTATGCTTCATTGAGAATTAGACAAAAGAGAAGGGAGACTGAAGAAGATATAAAGGATGATTTAAACAGCTGATATTTGTAACAGGCAGAAATAACAGTAAATGGAAACTGTGTGTTTTTTTTTCATTTTCACAATTCATCTAACTGGAAATTCCCAGTTGCCAGCTACTTATAGCATTTACGTGCTCTGAAATTCTGGTGATCACAGTTCTCAGTGTATAGACAGGTATTCTTATTCGTCTTGTGGGTGAATAGTCACTAATCCGCCTAACGTTTGATAACTTTACCTTTTACATTATTTCGCTTAACAAGAATTACCTTATCACCATGAAATAAAGACACGAGACACTTGTTTGGCCTGTGAAATGTCACAATATTTATTGAAAAATACATTTTAATCAGAATGGTGGCCTTCAGCCATATCCATAAACCAAAAACTTCTTGAACTAAATATTGGGACATTTCTAGGTGGTGGAGCCAGGGCCGGTGCTAGGGTTCTCAGCGCTCTAGGCAAAATTTCAAACACCCCCCACCATAGTTTGAAAATAAAATATAGAGCATGAGATGGCAAACAGTATAAAAATGAGTATTTGCCACCTCATGCTCTATATTTTATTTACAAACTATGGTGGAAAAAAATTACAATTTTATTTTGCACCTCATGCTCTATATTTGACTTGCAAACTATGGGGTAGAATTTCTACCCCATAGTTTGCAAGTCAAATATAGAGCATGAGGTGCCAAAAAAAGTCATATTACCCACTCATTTTTTTTTACCTCCCTACTTTGGGCACCCTCTTTTTTAAAAATAATTATTTATTTATAATTTATTAGATTTTATTTACTTACTCTTTTTTCTCCTGAAGTCTGGTCAGTAGATGGAGGGGAACTCTTCTAACCTCTTCTAACCTCTTCTCTTCTCTTTTTTGTCTTCTCTTCTCTTCTCTTCTTTTCTTTTCAATGCCTGCTCCACAGGAGGCGGAGCGATGCATGCTGGGAGGGGAGGGGGGCATCTGAAAGAACTTTATTCACACTGTCTGTCACTGACAGACAGTGTGATTCTTACTTCTCCGAGGCGCCGCCGACAGACTGTCACATGATCACTGACTCAGTGATCATGTGTGAGATGAAAAAAAGAAGAGGACCGTGGACACTGACAAACAGCACCCTGCCGCCGCTGCACTTTTCTCCCAAGCCGCTGACTAGATTAGAAAATCTAGTCAGCGGCGCCCTGCAGGTCCCGGCGCCCTAGTCAACTGCCTAAGGTTGCCTAATGGGATCGCCGGGCATTGGTGGAGCCCAACTCTACCCAATTTGGCTCATTAGCTGAGGCCCAGCCGACCAAGCGGTATCCCCCAACTACCCCAAGGCTAGTAAACTAATTGAACATCCCTGCTAGGGGAGAGAGCCCAGCACGCCACCCGAATGTGTCATTATGGCCAGTGATTGGACTACTTTCTGCAAACTGGACCTTTCAGGAAGATTAAAGGCTAATGCAACAAGCAAAGCAGACAGACAAACAAAACAAAAGGGAGCTGGGTGGGCAGCTAACTTTTCAGAAGGCAAGAGAACTCTAAATGTCACTTACTCCACTTATAAGCCTTCCCTAGCGTAGCTCCGCCCTGAGCCCTAAAACTGATGGGAAAATGATTACCAAACCCCTCCATGTTAAGTTACCTCTTGCTAATCTCTTTCTTTATGTAACACCCCCTACAACAGGATGCATTGTGAGGGTGTATATACATTAAATGATGTAGGTGCTTTTCACCTCTGTACTTGGCTTTCAGTTCCTCCACCCAATTCACTGATTTCTTCTTCTTCTGGGGGGTGTTCTTGAGATACACCAGGGGGAGATTCGGGAAACCCCCTGCCCAGTACTAACACGCTGTGACACACTGTGTGCAGCAGAAGCCAATCTGACACATTTATTGAACTAGAACCACTGAATGAAGCTTTTGTGATTTTATAGAAAAAATAGACTTTGGTATAATTTTAAATAAAAATGTGAACAATACAATACTGTGTGGATGAAAGTAGAGCACTGACTCTTACTATGAACAAGCAGATTATCACAATTACTCTCAATAAATCAATAATATCAACAGTATAAGACATAAACATTAAGGGGCATATTCAATTGACGGCGGGATCGCCGAAAATCCTGCGCTCAAAAAATATTACCATTATTACGGTAATCCTGCGCGGGAAAACTGTTAATACGGTAATTTACTCACTGGATTTCAGCTCGCAGCTCACAGTAGCCTTGTGGGAGATGTACTTTCTCTTCCTGAACTGGTAAATGACAATATCCATCTCTTTTGTTACTGATGCAATTGTGATTAGTAGCCCCTGGGTGTTCGAGTCCGACTGCAGCATCCTCATTGGCTACATTTAATATAAACAACCTTGGCATTTATGCTACTTTGGGCCAATACCTGCCCTCTGTTCTCCTAATCTGCCTAGCAGTTGATAACTTTACCTTTACATTATTGCGCTTACCAGGAGTTACCTTATCTCCATGAAATAAAGACACTTGTTTGGCTTATGAAAGATAACAAAATTTTATTATTTTATTATTATTCAACATGTGGGTGAATAGTCACTACTGTACATTATGTTGGTGTTGTTGTATTGCAGTCTGGGGACCAGAACTGCGACACTCTAGTGCATATGAGTTCCTTAAATCTACTTGCTAGGGGATGACTAGCATAAAAGCAAACAATCTGTTGTAGTCTGCCGGGGGAGGTGGGTGTGATGGGGGCGGGGCTCCAAAATTTGCGTAAATTTGGCGGGGCCAAACACCGCAATTCCCGGTGAATCACGGCGTTTTGGACCTAATTCCTAATACCTTCCTAGTGAAGTGGGCAGATCCGGGAGATTGCCACACTCTCCCGGGAGTCCGTGAGACTCTCGCGAAATGCGGAGTCTCCCGGACATTCCGAGAGAGTTGGCAAGTATGAGTTATATATGACGTTTTAAAACATTGTAAGATGCACTTTAGGCCATGCCAATGTTTGTGGGATTGCAAATGAAAACAACTTTCATGAAAGCACTGATTGGTTGTTCATATGGACCTCTCCCTCATTAATCTGGGTAGTTGTAATATGTGTTTGACCACCATTATCTCATGATAGTAGCTGCCTTTATTTAAATGGTAAATTATGGATTTTATTTTTCCAATTACATTGATTTTACAGTGTGTAGCCGAGCGGTTGCTTTTTTTTATGCTACTAGGATGAGAAAACAGCTTCACATTGAATACTGCCACATTTAAGGTGATGGTAAAATAAGGGTAAATTGTAGTGTGTTTTAAAATGTCTAGCTAACTAAGAAACATCATTTAGTTTGCCCTATCTCCGCTCCGTGCTGATCTTTTAAATTTTCACGCACAGAAAAAATGCTCATTACAGTGATTTTAGTGCACAAATAATTGCATTTGTGGGCCTAGAATTTAAACCATAGAAAAGAAAGAATCCTACCTGGTTCCACTCTACATATAAAGTAAGAAACGGCATTATGTTACACTTAGATTTTTGCTTCATAAAAGTCCCCACTATGTGACTCTTCTCTGGTTACCTTATGATTCTGAAGATAGACTTGCATTCCCCTTATTTGACTGCTTTGTTGCTTAGAACTTAGTATTTTGATTAATTACTTTTGACTAACTGTATGTATGGTTTTGACTAGAGATGAACGCACTCGGATTTCTGAAATCCGAGCCCACCCGAACGTTGCCGATCCGAGCCGGATCCGTGACAGATCCGGGTATTCCCGCCAATTGCAAAACTGAAACCGAGGCTCTGAGTCATAATCCCGCTGTCAGATCTCGCGATACTCGGATCCTATAAATTCCCCGCTAGTCGCCGCCATCTTCACTCGGGCATTGATCAGGGTAGAGGGAGGGTGTGTTAGGTGGTCCTCTGTCCTGCTATATCTCGTGCTGTTCAGTTCTGTGCTGTGCTGTGCTGTGCTGTGTTGTGCTCAGTCCAGTGGTGCTGTGTCCTGTGCTCTGTCCTTCTGAGTGCAGTGGTGCTGCTGGGTCCTGTGCTGTGTCCTCTTCAGTCCAGTGGTGCTGTGTCCTGTGCTCTGTCCTTCTAAGGGCATTGTTATTTCCACATTATTCCCAAATTATAAAAAATTTCAAAAAAAAGTTATAAAAAAAATTACAAAAAAAGTAATTATAAAAAAAATAAAAAATAAAAAAAAATATCCCAAATCAATCTTGCAGTATAAGTCCATTGGTACTGCTATATTACATAGTTCACTGATTCAGCAGTATAAGTCTAGTGGTACTGCTATATTACAAAGTTCACTCATTCTGCAGTATAAGTCTAGTGGTACTGCAATATTACAAAGTTCACTCATTCTGCAGTATAAGTCTAGTGGTACTGCTATATTACAAAGTTCACTGATTCAGCAGTATAAGTCTAGTGGTACTGCTATATTACAAAGTTCACTCATTCTGCAGTATAAGTCTAGTGGTACTGCAATATTACAAAGTTCACTCATTCTGCAGTATAAGTCCATTGGTACTGCAATATTACAAAGTTCACTCATTCTGCAGTATAAGTCCAGTGGTACTGCAATATTACAAAGTTCACTCATTCTGCAGTATAAGTCCAGTGGTACTGCAATATTACAAAGTTCACTCATTCTGCAGTATAAGTCCATTGGTACTGCAATATTACAAAGTTCACTCATTCTGCAGTATAAGTCCAGTGGTACTGCCATATTACAAATTTCACTCATTCTGCAGTATAAGTCCAGTGGTACTGCTGTATAACTCCAGTCCAGTGGTACTCTCCTGTGCCGCATATAAGTTTTAAAGGCTTTGCCGAGTGTGTGTGGCTTCGGGGTACACTCTCTTGTGCTACATATAATGCAGAACAAAAATTTGGAGGATAAAGTAGGGAAAGATCAAGACCCACTTCCTCCTAATGCTGAAGCTGCTGCCACTAGTCATGACATAGACGATGAAATGCCATCAACGTCGTCTGGCAAGCCCGATGCCCAATCTCCTAGTACAGGGCATGTAAAATCCAAAAAGCCCAAGTTCAGTAAAAGTAGCAAAAAGAGAAACTTAAAATCATCTGAGGAGAAACGTAAAGTTGCCAATATGCCATTTACGACACGCAGTGGCAAGGAACGGATTAGGCCCTGGCCCGTGTTCATGACTTGTGGTTCAGCTTCACCCAAGGAACTAAGCCCTCCTCCCCCCCTACAAAAAATTTAAGAGAGTTATGCTGTCAGCAACAACACAGCAAACAACTCTGCCTTCTAAAGAGAAATTATCACAAATCCCCAAGGCGAGTCCAAGGGTGTTGGTGGTTGCGAAGCCTGACCTTCCCATCACTGTACGGGAAGAGGTGGCTCCTTCCACCATTTGCAGCACGCCCTCTGCATATGCTGGAAGGATCACCCACAGTCCAGTTACAGATTTGGCTAATGAAGGTGTGAATGTTGTACACCGGGAGGAGGATATTGATGTAGCTGGCGCTGAGGAGGATGTTGATGATTATGATGCAGACAGATACCAAATTGCCTTTCTCAATTTCTATTTATATTCTAGATTATATAACGGCTGAATAATTTTCTATTTTACTCCTAGTGGAGAGGGGATCTAATGCAGACAGATACCAAACTGCCTTTGTCCATTTATTTGTATATTTGAATTTCTAGTTCTACAGTCTATGAAGGCTGCTTTTTTTATATTCAATTACAAGTGTAGGGCGGGGGGGGGCATAGATAGCCACCAAAGTAACGTGGTCCATTTAATTTCACTTTCTAGCTCCACAGTCTGTGCAGCCTGCTTTTTTTTTATCTTCAAAGTATTTACAAGCCTTGCAATCTAAATTAACAAGAGGTAGTGACGGGTTAGAACTGCACCCTCTATATGCTGCAGAGGATGGAGGAGCATCAAAAGGCCATTCAAGCCTACACAGCCACCTACGACATAGGAAAAGGAGTGGGGATGCGCCTGAGTCAAGCGCACTGGAGAATGATTTCCGTGTTGTGCAAGGTTCTGCAGCCATTTGAACTTGCCACACGAGAAGTCAGTTCCGACACTGCCAGCTTGAGTCAGGTGATTCCCCTGATCAGGCTTTTGCAGAAGCAGCTGGAGAAAGTGAGGGAGGAGCTGGTACACCATTGCGATTCCACCAAGCATGTAGCTCTTGTGGATGAAGCCCTTCGTACGCTTTGCCAGGATCCGAGGGTGGTCAGTCTTAAAGTCAGAGGAATACATTCTGGCCACCGTTCTCGATCCTCGGTTTAAAGCGTATGTTGTGTCTCTGTTTCCGGCGGACACAAGTCTACAGCGGTGCAAAGACCTGCTGGTCAGGAGATTGTCCTCTGAAGAGGACCGTGACATGCCACCAGCTCCACCTTCATTTTCATCACTGTTTGTGCAGTTCCAAAAAAGAGGAACTGCCATTTCTATTGCTACCTTCTTTCTTTCTGTATTTCCTGTGTCCTGTGGTCTATTTTGCTAAGGGCATTGTTATTTCCAAGTTATCCTAAAGTTCTAAAAAAACTAATTTAAATTTCTAAAAAAATTATAAAAAATTAATTTAAAAAAAAATAATAAAAAATTTTCCAAAAATAATTGGAAAAAAATATTACAAAATTTTAAAAACAATATTGTGAGGTGTGAGGGTGTTCAGAATAGACTGGAAATTAGTGGAAATGATTGTTATTGAATGTTATTGAGGTTAATAATAGCATAGGAGTGAAAATAAGCCCAAAAACTTGATTTTGGAACTTTTTATGCTTTTTTCAAAATAAATCCGAATCCAAAACCTTAAATCCGAACCAAAACCTTTCGACAGGTGTTTTGCGAAACAAATCCGAATCCAAAACATCAAGCAAATTTGAACCCAAAACACAAAACACGAGACACCAAAAGTGGCCGGTGCACATCCCTAGTTTTGACTGTAGTGGAGAAATGATTTTCAAAATTGTTCCACAGAATATTCATCCAATTCCGCATTTGGGGGCCTATTTATCAAACATTCGGAGGTTTATTATGAAATTACTATGTATTATTGAAGCATCACAGCAGATATCTCAGATATCTGCTGCTTTGCATTTCCTATCGTTTTCCTGAGCACTCCCCATAACAGTCTATGGGAAGTGCTCAGAACCGTTATGCATGAAAGTCTTCAAAGAGAAATTTTTCTCTCTTTCTACATGTTAATGTACGCCATCTGAAGCTGGCGTACATTAACATATCTGAAAACTTTTGCAGCTGTCAGCTATGCTCTGAAGTGCAGAGCTGGACAGCGCATGTGTGGATGGATCATGTGATCCCTCCCTGTCACTTATCGTACCGTTTGCCATCCAGGATGTTAGTGCGCATGCACCAAGTTTTTGGTCGGTGCATGAGCACTAACAAAA
Source organism: Mixophyes fleayi (assembly GCF_038048845.1). NCBI lineage: Eukaryota > Metazoa > Chordata > Amphibia > Anura > Limnodynastidae > Mixophyes > Mixophyes fleayi. The sequence goes on from NC_134402.1 coordinate 265,691,283, forward strand.
AAGCAGAAAAAAATAATAGATCACTGCAGCCTTAAAAATTGAGAAAAGACTGCGATGATCAGGTGAGTCACTTCTCAGGGACAGCAGGTCATCGGCACTTCTGTCCCTGAGAAGTTTTTTAATACATTGCCGTTACTTTTCAATCCTTATCAAGGAGATAAGGATTGAAAAGTATCAAGTGAAAAAAACGAAGGGTCATAATTAGACCCCCAGGACACAGAATGGCCCCTATTATTTTTGCTCTGCCCTGATTTCTCACTTATACTCCAACCACACTGCAGAGCAGAGTTAGTAACACCAAGGGTGAATTTACTAAGCAATTCATTAGTAGTTCGCAAACCACCACATATCAGTTATAGTTTTCAGATCCCGTCATAGGATTTACTATGCTGTGGTTTGGAGGCTGAAAACTGAAACTGCATCTGGTGTTTTGCGGATTGAAAGCCCCTAAATCGCATGCAGTTTGGCTCTGGAGAATGCCAAGTGAGGGAAGCAAAAAGGCCCCCTCCCTTCCATTATCTAGGTCAGGGGTGGGCAAACCTGTCCTCAAGGGCCATATCCAGTTCATGTTTTTAGGATTTCTGTCTGTAGAAACAGGTGGGATAATTACTGACCCAGCCAAATAGATTAACTCAGCTGTACATGATTAAAGAAATCCTAAAAACATGAACTGGATATGGCCCTTGAGGACAGGTTTGCCCACCCCTGATCTAGGTCCACTCCCGTAAATAATTCTACAAGAGCCAGCATGCATGAAATCTCATTGGGTGCCAGTACATGCTGACAGTATGTGGTGCCACATACTGGATCATCAGAACTTCGGACTTTGCTCACTTCTACTGCAGTGCTTATTGGATAGTTAGTATTAGTATGTAGTAGACCAGTTTATTTGTTATTAGTGTGCATTTAACTGATCAGTATAGAGTACTCAATGGACAATATTTATGAAAAACAGTGCAATAGAAAAGTGCTGGCAAACCTTTCATTAGAACTACATTTGCATTCTGATGGTAAAGTGGGTAACTACATACATAAGACACAATCTTATTTTACATATGATATGACTTAACGTTTGACAAGAAATATTTGTTCCAGATCATGCTTCATTAGCGCTACCCGTTTACGTGCACTTGTCTATGGTTTGAAGGAATAGTATACCCTGCAACATGCGTGGGGTCACTATCTCTATCTAAAAGCAGCATGCTTCATGTGTAGTTCAGTGCTGCACTCAACTGACACTTTCCCTATCTCTAAAACACTTTTATACAAAGCATCTCCATGAAATACAATGACCCATGAACTGTGAGGATAGATAATCATTTGACAATAACAATAACATTTTGCTTCATGACAAACAAATAAATATTGCATGTTTGAATATACCTTTTCTCTTGTGATGACATGTTAAAGAAAAATGATAATAAAATTGTAGTGGATAGTGAATTATGCTGTCTTGCCATTCTGTGACTGTAATAATAGCTATTGTTTAATAGATGCTGCCATATCTCAAACTTTCAAAACAATTGACAAAATGAAGCACCAACTTGACAGGACATCTCTCAGTTTATAAAGTATGAGACTAGAAATGATTTAAGTGAGTATTTGTTACCAATTTATCACATTAAATCAATAAATGCCTCGTGCTGTTTTATAAGTGTTTTCATATTTTAGGATGAGACTGTACCTCAGTAGTTATTACTTGATATGCAAAAACCATGCTACTTTGATTATACTTTGCCTGTTGGGGACTATTGAAAAAAAAACATCAATAAAGAAGAAAATATGACAGATTTAATATGTATAATTGCAAATACAAATAAAATGTGCTTTTAACTACAAAGTAACTTCCAAAAACTCCCAAAAAGTAGTGTTATAACAAACCTTATTTATTTTCAATATGTAGAACCCTTGAACTGTCAACTATTTTAGCCATATGACCACTGGTGACCTCCAAACCCAAGGTAGACCTCTGGCATGCCACACAAAGACAAACTGGGGAAAAAAAAAAAAAGATTTGAACCCAATAAACCCAAAAAGCATTTCACTCCCTATTATTTTACTCTAATTCTATTATAAATATTTGCACTGTATTACTGTATTTTCATATCCAGCCTACAGCCCACCTACGACTAACTCTAACATGCCTAAATCCTCAGCACTCTAGCCACCAACATCCCCCATTGTTTAATCTTAGCCATAAACTGTCCTCTGCTGGTAAACTTAGCTACTTCCCCACTGCAACTTGCCTCTGCCCAGTGAGTCCAAGAAGATCTGTAATGTAACTTGCAGTAGCAAATGACTACGGGGTTCTGGGATGAATGGGCTCACAAGCTAATGTTGAAAACATTTGTGCTATTTTCCTACTACAATTGCTCATATAATTAATTGTTCACAGTTTTGTTAGCAATTGCTCCAGAGGATCAAGTCACTCACAGGGAACTATCTCTACATGTAATAAAATGCTCACTGGGTGGTATCTTGGATGATCAGCATCCCAACAAATATATACTTTATACTATTTGTGCTAATGCTTCAGGCAGAGTTCTACAAAACATATGACCTTTGCTTTTCATTAAAGTGTCTTTAAATACTTTTGGTGACTTTTTTTATTTGATTGAAGCTGGGCTTTCCCTTCCATATTAAATGGTTTTCATTAAGTAAATGAAAATTAGTCTGATGTTAATAATGTACTCCAGGCGGCAGAAAAAGGTTACATTGGTGCTTTTGAATGCTCAGAGAGCCCACCGTCATCAAAGACATTCCATCTTACTTGAAATGTACATTGTTTGCATGCTATGCAACACCACTCCTTTCAAGTCCCTCCAATGTATCTCCAGGCAGATGTAACTATAATTATTCAAAATGATCCTAAAAAATAAGCAACTATAGACACTGTAAAATCCTTGGGGTGAATTGAAGGCCATTTGTTTTGCTATGTTAGGAGAAAGACCGATATAAAGGGTCATTTTACCCATTAAAATCCTTTTATCTAGTATCAAGTCAGTCTCCCTGTCTAGACTTTGTAGCTTTTTTTCTCTCCATTATCAATGCTGATATAGTTGGTGCCACATAATTCAGATATATATGATTTAAAATAAATAAATCTACTAATACAATACTAGTTGTAAAATGCTTCATGTAGCGGCATAACCTTGCTCTACGCTCTCATTCCTGGTGCTAGATATGTGCTTATGTGCACGCCTACTCAGTAACCTGGCTCTTTTGCTGTGTAGCCATTACAATTGGTCTCATAAAACAGCTATCTGAACTGTTTCTGACTACTGTTATGGCTGACAGTATTGACATGAACACCTAGAACAGATGGTAGAGGTATTCATCTTTAGCAGCCACCTTTCCCGTAGAGCTTGTTACGCTCACAGGTACTCAGATGCCCCCAGGTCTTAAACTCAGCCTAGTGGGAGCTTATGTACAGAAACCATAACGCAGGAGATGGGAGAATTAACCGGAATACAAGAGACTAACCAGGAATAGTGCAAGGGTCGTAGATCCGAAGCAATCAGAATAACCAGGGAAAGGCCAAGGGTCAGGGCAGGTTGCAAGCAAGGAGAATCCAGTAAACAGACAGAGGTCAGGGGCAATCACCAAACAACAGGGTCCAGAACAAGCTGAGGTCACAACAGGTATCAGTCAGATTACAGGCAGAGTATCCACAGGGATATGAAGCAGGTCAGCAATTGTGTGAACAGAAGCTATAACCAGCAGGGAGGCTAAGCCCTCCCTGCCTTATATACTTATGGTAGCCAATCAGCAAGTCAGACTAGTCACTCTTCCTATTGTTCCATGTGGCCAATAACGTTAATCAATGGAGCGCCTCCTATAACCTCAGGAGGTAGATAATTAATATATTGCATCTGTGCACGTGCCCAGCTGCCTTTCATGCCGGGACGCAGTGTTCACTGATAGCGAGTCCCGACCGTTGCCTGGGTGACAGCCTGGACAAAGAGGAAGTGACGTCCCGGCCATCACTATGACGACCGGGACACAACCCACATGTAAACAATGAGCAACAGCGGCTTGGACAACTACTGATTCGACTACCTGTTACTGACATGATTTGTCCTGACCTTCTCTGTCCGTATTGTTTGATCGCTCACTGAAGATCTGTTACCAGCATGTTTCTGACCAATGTGCATGATATCCTGACCTTTAGGCTGGGTACACACTACAGGTTTTTCACCCAATTATCCAGTCAATCACACGCTAAACAACCATTTGGACTGATATTGCAATAGTGTGTACGTGCCAATGATGAACGATTATCGTTCCAAAGCTCATCAATTTTAGAGAGTCACAATCTTTTCAGCCTATGGTTATGATAGATGACGAGCACAGATCTGAAGGTAAATCTTGTAAAACATGTATAGTGTGTACACATGTATCTGCATGCTGGTTGGGACTTTCAGTCGTTGGTAAAATCGTTAATGATATTGCATCGGGAGAAATTTTCTAGTGTGTACCCAGCCTAATTCTGAATTCAACCTCCAAATATATGCTGCCCATTCTGAAGCATGGGCTGAACTGATCGCAGTCTTTTTCAAATTTTCTCTTAATCTGTGCACTGCAACTGCTGCCTAAAGGATCAGCCTAGGGGCCTCCACCTGTTGGTGTCTTGCAGATAGGCCACTACCTCCTTATGAGGATCCGTATTGCTTATTAGTCTCCATTACCCAGATGAGCCAGATCCAACTACTAGCAGAAATGTGAATCCACTGAATGTGCTTGTAAGTGACCCCCTGGGCAGATGATACCCATGAGTTGTTATGTGATAACTGTAGAAACACTTACTTTTGACAACTTCAGGGCCTCCATCCAAGTCTGTATTTAACCAGCTCTAAATAGGAAGGGGATGTGTGTTCATGCCTCATAGGCTGACCTGGGAGAACATCTGCCTATCTCACAAAGTGACAATACAAGAAGGTGGGAAGCCAAAACAATGTATTATTCAATTATTCTTGTAACCTGCTGATTAGACCGTTAATCCGTTTTCTGGCTGTTTTGCGGTTGGACATAGCATTCCAGTACCAACGCTTTGCCCGCTGTCTGCAGCTCTGACCAGTGTAATAGGCCAGGGGGAAAACATCCACAGCAACCCTAATCTAAAGGCAAGAAATCTGGTATACCAGCCCATTGGTGCCAGCAAGGGGTACCCTAGCAGCGACAGTTACCCAGAAGGACGTGGCTCTAGGTGCCGGTGTAGGAGCCTAGTGGTCACAGCAGCTTAAGCCCCTTCTACTGTGGTCAAAGGGCACGATTGGGATAAGGAAAAGGGGACAGTGGCAAGGCAAGCCAAACCAGTCCCAAGCAATGCAACAGACAGAGTGGCATAGGCGATCCATCCTGTCACACGAAGGCTTTTAATTTAATATTGGGTATGGTGGGGAATAATTTGGTTTATTAAATGGGAATGCTATTAATTTATTGTTGGGAGCTGGTGAGGGGTGAAGTAGGTCTATTAATTAGATGGGAATGCTACTAATTTAATGTATGGGTTGATGTGTGGGGTATGTTTATTAAATGGGAATGTTATTAATTTAATGACGGAAATGGTTGGGGAGAAGGAGGCTTATTTATTAAACGTGGGTGCTATTAATTTGGTGTTGGGGCTATATGGAGGAAAATAGACATTAACTGTAAATTCTATTAAGTAAATTCTGGAGCTGATTGGGTGTAAGGAGGCCTGTTTTAAAACATAAAAAGCTACTGATTTAATGTCTGTCTGGTTGTGAGGAGGGAGACCTAGATTCTTCACTCACTGCTCAACTTTTCAGGAGGTGAATAATAATCTCTTTTCCAAACTGGACCCCAATATTCCAGGATCCGTCTAAGCAGCAACGGAGCATAAGACACCAGCAGGCAGAAAACACCGGCAATGCTTAACCGCTGAGAGGCAGCATCTACTCCCATAAAGGTATATTGAGGGGAAAGGGGGGCACCAGTGTTCTGTTTTGCCCAGGGCACTAAAAATGTCTATTTACGGCTCTGAGTTACAATGAGAGGCATGAGAGGGATCACTATGAATCACAATGAGAGGCATGAGAGGGATCAATGTGAGTCACAATGCAAGAAATGAGAAAGGGATTGTGGATGGATCACTTATAAATAATTTGTAATAATATATTTAAATTATTAGCACAGTGTGCTAATTTATATAATTAGAAATGTGCAGATTCTTGACACTATGTATTAGAAATGTACTTACTTTTTTATATTGTATGTAATTTGGTATAAGAAATGTATTTATTTCTGAGACCAGGGGAGGAAATTAGTTTTTTGTTTAACCTTTCTAGATTAAATCTCAATTAAGCTAATTAGATCTTTGTCATCTGTGAGTCACCAACACTTGAATACACAGCAGGGAGTTGTTGCCTGTATCCTGCCTGGTTAAAGTGAAAGGAAACTTCTGATCAATATGATTGCAAATATCACAGATTGATGTGAATTTTGTTAAAAGTATAAAATTGCATTACCTCCAAGTGTAGAAGATTTTGCGTGCTGATGTTAATCTTTGAATGAAATATTTCAGTTTTTGCTGAGCCATCTCGGATCAGGGTGCTGGCTTACCCCCTGCCAGGATTTGTGACAGAATGTGTATAAAAGAGCACTGGTTTCTACCGAAATGTACTCTTATTGTTCCATCTGACCTTCTGATCACTGGTACCTTAAACCAGTGTGAATTGTCCTTATAAGAACACTTGAGCTAATAATCATCATTTGCTTCAAGATCCTGCTTCGACAACTTCTTCCCTGCTGTAATTCCTGTGACCTACAGATTAGACCCAAATCAAATCCATTTCTGGCTGCTCTGAAGTTTGGACCCAGCTTTCCAGTACAACTCTTTTCCCACTACCTGCAGCTCTGGCCAGTGTGATAGGCCAGGGGTACCATCCACAGCAACCCTGATCTGAAAGCAGGAGGTCAGGGGTACCAGCCGAGGTGTACCAGCAAGAGGGTACACTAGCAGCGACAGTTACCCAGAAGGACGCGGTTCTGGATCCCGCTAAGGAGTCCAGTGGTGGCAGAAGCTTAAGCCCTTCCTACTGCAGTTAGATGGCACATTTGGGATAACGTAAAGAGGATGGTGGCAAGCCCAATTGGTCCCCAGCAGCATAACAGACAGGGTGGCATAGACGGTCCATCCTGTCACAGGGATCAATGTGTGTCACAATGAGAGGCATGAGAGGGATCAGTGTGAGTTACAATCAGAGGCATGAAAGGGATCAATGTGAGTCACAATGAGAGGCATGAGAGTGATCAATGTGAGTCACAATTAAAGGCATGAGAGAGATTAATGTGAGTCACAATGAGAGACATGAGAGAGGGATCAATGTGAGTCAAAATGAGAGACATGATAGAGGGATCAATGTGAGTGACAACGAGAGATATGAGAAACAGATCAATGTGAGACACAATGAGAGGCATGAGAGGGATCAACGTGAGTCACAATTAAAGGCATGAGAGGGATCAACGTGAGTCACAATGAGAGGCATGAGAGGGATCAGTGCAAGTTACAATGAGAGGCATGAAAGGGATCAATGTGAGTCACAACGAGAGGCATGAGAGAGATTAGTGTGAGTCTCAATTAAAGGCATTAGAGGGATCAATGTGAGTCACAATGAGAGACATGAGAAATGGATCAATGTGAGACACAATGAGAGGCATGATAGGGATCAGTGTGAGTCACAATGAGAGGCATGAGAGAAGGATCAATGTGAGTCTCAATGAAAGGATGGGAGGGATCAACGTGAGTCACAATGAGAGGCATGATAGGGATCAGTGTGAGTCACAATGAGAGGCATGATAGAGATCAGTGTGAGTCACAATTAAAGGCATGAGAAACGGATCAATGTGAGTCACAATGAGAGGCATGAGAGGGATCAATGTGAGTCTCAATGAGAGACATGAGAAACGGATCAATGTGAGACACAATGAGAGGCATGACAGTGGGATCTATGTGGGGGGGGAGGATGTGAGACATGAGAAAGCAATCAATGTAGGGCACATTGAGAGGCATGAGAGAAGGCAGTGAGAGTGGTAAGAATAAATATGAAAGAAGGAACTGTGAGAGACAAATAGGCTGTTGATGATGCATGACAGTGGGCAATAAGCATGAGAGGGAATAGTTATATATTAAAAAATATATATAATGTTAAATGCTAATTTGTTTTTTTTAAAGCACATATATGCAAACCCCTCTTTAAAAATCCTGGGTTTACCTCTAACATTATATAGAGTGCATTAACCATTTTATATGTACATTGTAACAATAAAGATACTGGCACTTAAAACCCACATTACTCTATCTAGCTGTATAAGTCACTGCCAAGAAAAGCTGAGCTTAGAAAATTCCAGTAAACATTTAGATGTGGAACCAAATGATATCTGCTGTATCTTAGATCACACAGAGGAATGTCCGAGTTCATGTTGACGTGCCATTATTAGAGCTACTCCACAGGCGCCTGAATCCTTCTCTAAATCTGAGGATTAGGGGCCGTATTTTATGGGAAAGTTAGATTGTTGCCGAACACAAACACTGACAAATCACTTGGATAACTAACTGGCAAATGTTTTACAGCAAAGAAACTGGGATCATTTCTACATGTACAGTAGATTATCAAATCAAGTAAGTCTATAAAAACAATAAACCATACATTTGAGTGAGATAAAAGTATTATTTACTCTTTATTCGTGCATTATCTTGTATACAGAGCAAGTTTGTTGCTGCATGTACTGAACATAGTAGCTTATAGATACAAGGCTCGACTCAGCATCCTAATAGGAACATTTTAAAGAAAAATATGCAGATAGCCCAGTGACCCAGCCCAAGGTAGCCCACTTTGGGACCAGCCCAGCCTGCTCCTGATCCCAACCAATTATTGCCAAATTAACAGGAATTCTGTTCTTGCCTGTTCCTGCTTATTTGAACACACTTTCTAGTTTCAAAGGTCTGTTCACACAATCACCCCAACTCCTGTTATGCCAGATCTGAAGGTCTAAGTTACAAATTGTTCCTGCTAGGCTGCTTTTTCCATGCTTCAATCTTCTCGATATGCCGTATACCAAGTGCATGAAAGAGTAAATATATTGCTCCCACTATTCGACACAAAACTGCCCCCCCACCAATAAAAAGAAATGAGTTGACTTTAACATGCTTTCAGAGGTTGGTGTTTCAGTAAGGTCTTTGCACCCACCAGGTACTTATTTATTCATAGGTGCAAATCCACCAATGGGAGAGGCAGTCATGCATACTGTTTTCTTTACTGCTAGCCTTAACTGTTAGTTTCCTTTCCAGTTAGTAGAAGCCTAAAGCTCTTATCATTTGCCTGATTTACCTCTTCTGACCATTGAACTATGTCTCATACATCCCACAGATTTATATTATTATTAATACATTCATGTCCCTATTATAAGAATTATTTCCTCCTTCAACAACTGATTCTTGACTTCTCTACCAAACACTGAATCATTTTTTAATACATGTTAATTATCCATCCCGTTTGCCCCAGTGTCAGAACAGAATTTAAGAAAGTTCCTTTTTTAAATTCACAGTATGCTGTTATTTCACTTTTTGTTTGTTTAACATTTTTGTTTCTAGCCTTTGTTGTGGAGGATTACTGGGGCCTGATTGAAGTCACTGATCACATGTGTTTGCAACCCATACATAATCCGTGTGTAGTGACTGTGAGCCAGTGTTGGCTGCTTAGCTACTGTGTTTAGTTCAGAATGTGTTACAAGTGTATTAAGATTAATATAGCGTAATTCAGAGTTATACCGGAGTTCAACAAGAGATAATAAGAAGAACACTCTACCTGACATCACTGCTACAGGAGGACAAAATCACACTCCAATGAGTCCTGTTACCCTCCACCTCAATTACCTGCTTGTACACTACCTGACACTTGCTATTGACCTTTCAGAAAGTATAAATTCACTGCTTATTTAATGAACCACTTGCAAACCTTGACTATGATTTCGTTTCTCTGTATTGTAATGTGCGTATTGTCGCTAACCAATAACGATTGTCGAACCTCGATTTGTGTTTCCAACGCACAAAGATTTATTCGCAATAAGTGGAAAAAATATGCTCAAGCGATGTAATAGTAAATACAGCCGTTACTTATCGCAGGCGCTCTGGATCCAGTGCAGTCATTCAATCCTGAAGTCTGGGGACAAGAAGTCTGCACTCTGGATCACAAGCTGCTGCTTATATACACAATCAAGTACAGTAATACAATGAAGATGGTATGGCTTGCATCTATTGGTCCGGGTCTCAGGAATGTCCAAGGGGTCGTCAATCATTGGCTGGTTCATCCTAAGGAATCCAAAGGAGGGGGTCATCTCTGCAGGGGGTATGCTCTGCTCTTCCCGCCAGAATTCCTTACTCTTAAGAAGTTCATAATTCCCTATCATTCATAACTTGCGTATGCACTCTGCGATTCCCTCGCAGAGCGCACCAAACAGTAGGATATGTAACAAGGTTCATTATGATACCACTCATGATATTATTCCTTTAACCCGTTCTGTGTATTTCACTAATATGCATGTAACTCTGATATAACATATAAATACTACTATATTTCGACATAACTGACTATGTGTTGCAACTACCAATAATGTGTACTATTTTATAAGTATGCGTGTTTGTGCAAATGTATGGTAAAAGACCAATTACTGTTGCTGCCACGTGTAGTGGATGCGTACGCCCTTTCACGCCGTAGCGTGCCCTTGTACGTCAAAGCGTACCGTACGCATCTTTTCAGACAAAGACAACCAAGTTTGCTAGACTTTAATTGAAATGACTTTATCCAATTTGCTGACTTCGACAGTTCCACCCTTTGATAGTGTAATAAACTATCACCCAATCACCGTTTCAAGTTCAGGATTATACAATACTTCTTCACAGACCATGATCTCGGTATCTGGTACCACCCTTTCCGTCTCTTTCTTAGTGTTACTCCCATGAGACCGTTTTCCACACTTCAACACAGTAGGAACACATTTGACAACTAAACCAATTGCTAAGATGACACCCAGTATAAGGAGAAGGAGCTTACCTACACTAGCAACCATTTCCTGTACCCACTCCCCCAGACCGGAGAACCATTTTGCTGGGTTCAACCATGAGAACCAACCCGCCACCTTTTCCCCGACCTCATATAACGAAGAATTATGGCTCTTTCGAAATTCCCATTTCAGCTGCAAAATTTCATCCATCTTCCGGTCTATAACCTCTTTAGGGTCTTCCGTATTATTAGTAATGTACGTGCAACATTTGACACCGAACTGGGTGGCCAGTGTCACACAGTACCCACCAGTAATGGAGGTGAGATAATTTAGTACCAGTCTATGTTGCACCAACTCCTTCTTGTACGCTTGTAGCTCCCTTCCAGTATACCTGAAAGTGTCATCATACATCTCGGTGATATTATCTATTAATTTAGCTAGGTCTTGGATATATTTAAAGTTTAATGTTCCCCGAGCGGTCCTGGTGAGATCTAGAGCAACCATAACTTGGAAACCAGCAGTTTCACTAATCAATTTTGTAGCTATGGGTTCCTCACCAGGAATCATATTTCTCTTGCCACGGTGTTCATACTGTGTGTGTATGTATGGTGGTGATGTAGTCTTGTGAATATCTACCATTTCTTCATGAGTAATAGTCATGATTTCAGGAACCAGTTTAGCTAAGAAACACAAGCCCTTGGAACTCGGAGTCACCCAGGAATAAGCTTTCCTTCCACAAACAAAATACACATCATCAGGGAGAACATAAGGAACAGTATGCCCATGAATTATATCACACAGAGTTTTGATAAAACTACCCATGCCTAGTGTCTCCATCTGCTCTAGACACGTGTCGGCATTAATGATATTTTCACATTTATCTGTAGAGACTTTTCCAATAGATACCTTCTTATGTTTGGTTATACGCCCTAACTTGTGACTTACATCAGCATTCCTGCCTAGTAGTGACCTTGTGAGTCTCTCTCTAAAATGAGTGTGACGAGCCATTGTCTGATCTGATAGGTCAGCCTCCCAATTCTCCAGGCGCTTTGCATGAGATATGTTCAGGCACAGCAAAGATCTGCCTATGGAGTATTGTCGAAGCGTCAGACTAGGGGACCTAGTGTTATTGTACCTCCCTTCTATGGGCCTCCCACCCCTTAATTCGAGTACTTCGGATATGTTTAGAGGGAATGGCACTAGTCCTATGTTATGCTGCCCTTGAGGCACGTGAGAGCACACCCAACACTCAGTTTGGTTTAGCACCTTACCCACCAGGGAGTGATAATCCTCCAAAGGTTGCCCGCCTATATTCAGAGTACTGGGGGACTGGCATCGTTGGATGCATCTCTCGTCAACTAGGGAGTTGCAGAACTTGCAGATACAATACTCATCAGACAATAGCCCCTCACACTGCCTCCGAGTTCCTGAGCTAGCAGACCTTTTCATAACCCCTGGACCAAGTTTGATAATGGGCTGCTCAGGATATCCTATTAACTTTTCTTCGGCCTCTATTTCATCCGTATCACTCCCAGAACTCTCCTCCGTCCTCCATCCTCCTTCACAAAAATAGAATGTCCTAGAAAAAGTATAGACAAGGAAAATCCTGGAACAAAAGAAAAACAAAAACCGCCACTCCATCGCTGGAAAGATAGTTCTGAGGTAACGTCTCTGGTTCAGGTGTCTCAACTGCAGGCTTTAGGTCTCCCGGAACAGGCTCACAAGTGACAGCTCTTTGTCGTCGGTCTGAGTCTTGTCTTGCACTTTCTCCGGATTATGGACTCTCCTGCAGTGGGTGGAATGGACCCAAGTGTCTCTCTCTGCAACCTTCAGTGATGTAGTACTGGTCAGCAGCACTTGGTACGGGCCTTCCCAACGGTCTGTTAAACAACCTGAACGTAAGAAATTGCGGATCATAACATAGTCTCCAGGTTCAACATCATGACAGTTCGTCTCTGGCATACCAGGTGACAGCATTTTTAGTTTTTGTTGTTGTTGTTTCAGCTGTCTACTCATTCTTATAAGATATTGTACAGTCACTTCATTATTACACTTTAAGTCGTCTTGTGGACTCACGATCAAATGAGGTTGTCGTCCGAACAGTATCTCAAAGGGGGACAGATTAAGAGGAGGTCTAGGAGTGGTTCGAATGCTGTGGAGGACCAACGGCAAAGCCTCAGGCCATGCCAACCCAGTTTCAGCCATTATCTTACCTAGTTTGTTCTTTATAGTACCATTTGCTCTCTCCACCTTACCACTGGCTTGTGGTCGGTAAGGGGTGTGAAGTCTGCTACTGATTCCCATGAGTTTACACATATTTTGGAAGACATCACCAGTAAAATGGGTACCCCTATCACTTTCAATGATTCTAGGGATACCGAACCTACACACAAAGTCTTGTACAATTTTCTTTGCAGTGAACACAGCAGTATTAGTGGCTGCCGGATATGCTTCTACCCAACCGGAAAACACATCAATACACACTAACACATACTTCAGATTCCTGCACGGTGGTAGTTGGATATAGTCAATTTGTATTACCTGAAAAGGTCCGTCTGTAGGAGGGATGTGGGATGGCTCAGTTGGAATCGTTTTCCCAACATTTTTCCTCAAACAAGTAAGACATGACATTGCTTTCTTACCAGCTTGAGAGGAAAATCCGGGAGCACACCAGTATGCTCTCACCAGTTTGCACATACCTTCTTTACCCAGGTGAGTCAGGCCGTGTGCTGCTTCAGCCAGGCTTGGATAGTATGTTCGGGGAGCTACAGGCTTACCTTGTCCATCCCTCCAGAGTCCTGAGGACTCTTGACCACATCCCTTCGCCTTCCAGACCGCCTTCTCCTGCAGGGAACACAAATCTTGCATTTCAATTAATTTCTGCGTGTCTAATGTCTGAAAAACCATCATAGTCTCGGTCGATACAGTCATAGGTTGCCCTGCTGCCCATTTAGCAGCTTCGTCTGCCCTGTTGTTGCCCAATGACACTGGGTCTTCTTCAAAGGTATGGGCTTTGCACTTTATGACGGCTACTGTTCTGGGTAACTGTATCGCTGTCAGAAGTCCTTTTATGTGTTGTGAGTGTGCCACTGGTGTACCTGCTGCTGTCGTAAAGTTTCTAAGACGCCAAAGGGCCCCAAAATCATGCACTACCCCGAAGGCGTACCTAGAGTCAGTATATATGTTGGCTGATTTACCCTCTGCCAATTCACACGCTCTCCTTAGTGCTACTAGTTCCGCCACCTGGGCTGAGTGAGGTGGACCAAGGGGTTCAGCTTCTACCACATCCTGATCGTCTACAACAGCGTAACCAGTACATAGCTCTCCTGTCTCTGTCTGTCTATGGCAACTTCCGTCTGTATAAAACGTAAAATCTACATTTTCTAAGGGGGTGTCACATATGTCGGGCCTTGCAGTAAAGGTCTGATTCAGGTGTTCCATACAGTCATGCGTGTCAGTATTCTTGCCTAACTCATCATCAACCAGGGTCTCCTCACCTCCCACCCTTTGTGTCTCTTGAGACACATACGGAAGGTATGTAGCTGGATTTAGGGTGCTACATCGTTTGATGGTGATGTTTGAGGGTGCCATCAGGGCTAGTTCCCACTTTGTGAATCTAGCTGAAGAAACATGTCTGGTTTGGGCTGAATTTAACAGAGCTGATACAGCATGGGGTGTATAGATGGTTGAATTATGTCCTAATACTACATCCTCGCTCTTACTTACTAGAAGGGCCGTTGCTGCTACACTTCTGAGACATGTTGGGAGTGACCTTGCCACATTGTCTAATTGTGCACTGTAGTATGCTACCGGTCTGCTAGCGTCACCATGTTTCTGTGTGAGGACACCTGCTGCACAGCCATCAGCTTCTGTACAAAATAGCTCAAAAGGCTTTTCATAATCAGGTATTCCCAATGCAGGTGCTTTTGTCAGACTATCTTTAAGATTAAAGAACGCTTGCTCCGACTCTTCTGTGTGTACGACACGTTCTGGTTTTGAGGAAGAGACTAGCTCCTGCAATGGTAATGCCAGAATAGAAAAACCTGGGATCCAGGACCTACAGTATCCACACATCCCCAAGAAAGTACGAATCTGCTTCTGGCTCTGCGGCAGGGTCATGTGTTGTATGGCCTCAATTCTGTCGGTTGTCAGGTGTCTTAGCCCCTTAGTGAGGCAGTGTCCTAAGTATTTGACCTTAGTCTGACATGGCTGTAATTTATCCTTTGCCACCTTGTGCCCTGTTTGTGAAAGATGAAGCAACAACAATTTAGTATCATGTAAACATGACATAAAAGAATCAGAGCACAACAACAAATCGTCCACATATTGAATTAGAACAGACCCATTGTGGGGTTGAAAGGATTGCAAACAGTCATGTAAGGCTTGGGAGAAAATACTGGGGCTGTCAATGAACCCCTGGGGTAGTCTGGTCCATGTGTATTGCACTCCCCTGTAGGAGAATGCAAAAAGGTATTGGCAGTCAGGGTGAAGAGGGACTGAAAAGAAAGCAGAACATAGATCAATGACAGTAAAATGACTGGCAGACGGTGGAATCTGCATGAGGATGACAGCTGGATTCGGCACTACGGGGAATTGGCTCTCAACAACTTTGTTAATTCCCCTTAAGTCCTGGACTAATCTATAGCCCCTCCCCCCACTCTTCTTCACAGGGAAAATGGGACTATTTGCTGTACTGGCTGTACGAATTAAAATCCCTTGTTGTAACAGCCTCTCAATAACAGGATATACCCCTAGTTCCACCTCCGGTTTTAATGGATACTGTGGGATTTTTGGGGCTGTCCTACCACTTTTTAGATTGACCATGACAGGGGCTACGTTTGCCATCAGTCCAGTGTCCTGTCCATCTCTGGTCCATAGGGAACCTGGTATTTCCAGCAACATCCCCTTTACTTGAGATGGACTTTGTTCTATAACAGGAGAGTGTAACATTAACCTTGGAGGGGTGTCCAATATGTCCTGTACCTCATGTGCAACCTTCTCGGGTATATCTAGGAACACACCATCTGAAGTACAGTATATGACACATCCCATTTTACATAACAAGTCTCTCCCTAGCAAGTTAGTAGGAGCCACTGCAGCCAAGAGAAACGAATGCTTAGTATGCAGAGGCCCGATAGTAACTTCGGCGGGTTTAGTTAGAGGATAATGTAACACTTTTCCCGTCACCCCCATAGCTGGAATAGTTTTGCTGGTCACCTGTAGATTGAAAGGAGAGGTTATCACAGATCGGGCCGCCCCTGTATCTACAAGAAAAGTTTGTTTCCTGCCAGCTATGTCAACTATCATTGTTGGTTCTTCACTCTGACTCTCAGTTAACCTCACTGGCTGTAGACTACAGGTATGACCTGACCCCTAGCGCTGACTAGTGATTTCCCGCGCAGCATTTGCTGCCGTAATATGCGCGGGTAGATGTGAGTCTTCTAGTCTATGTGAATCCTTTCTTGGAGGATATCTATGTGACCCACCCTTATGTGTATTGAGTCTTCCTTTATTACAATCTCTAACGTAATGTCCTTCCTCGTTACAGTTGAAACACCTGATCACTTTAGGTTTCCTGTTATATGGGTTGTATGCTGGTGGTCGTGTATGCACCCCTTCTAGAGCCTGTATACTTACCGTCATTAACCTATCACTTTTCTCTTCCCTTTTTTTAAAAAGGTTCTTGTCATGCTCCACAGCAGACTCCCTAAGGGAGTCTACCGTGACGCCTCTCCAATTAGGTAATGTGGTTTGTACTCTCGTCTTTAAATTTTCCCTAAGGCCATCCATCAGTACCCCTACAGCTACCTCTCTGTGATGTGGGTCCTCACTTATGTTGGATATCCCAGTAAATCGTGCAATCGCTGTTATAGCTCTAGCAAAGTAATCTGAGGCAGTTTCACTATCCTTTTGTTTAATGGTGAAAATCTTACTCCAATTTACTACTACTGGAAAACAGATGGCTAAGTGTTTGACAATTTGTTCTATATTCCGTTGGTTAATCTCATCAGTCAGGGTGTCATCTTCCTCCAACAAACAATCTCCAATAAATTTTTGTATGTTAGTATTGGGAGGAAGACACGCCCTCAACACTACCCGCCAATCCTTACTGGTTGGTTCATGAGCATTCCCTAAGTCTTTAACAAATTTCTGACATTTAGCTAACTCTTTTCTAGGATCTGGGAATTCAGTCATAATGGAACGTAATTCTGATCTAGTCCAGGGACAATGCATTGTAACATTTCTTAAAGGAACTATACCATCCTTATCTGGTTTCCCATTGGGAACTGATATTGTGCGGACCGGGAACACACCCTCTGGTACACTAACTTCAGGGGACGCTACAGGATTTACAGGCCCTAGATTTAGAACACTTTCACTCCTAGTGATCACGCTACTCTCACCTATCTCAGCCATTTTCTCATACTTGCGCTGAGCCTCTAGTACATTAACAGCATGGGCAATGGCCGAAATCACAGTGGGTTCATCTTCGTTTTCAGATACACTTGATTGAAACTGATTTAAAACAGGGTACAACTTAGTAATTTTTCTATTTTCAGTTTTAACAACGGCTGTACTTACCCCTCCCGCCACATAAGGTGGCGGGGGCGCGCTTGCGCTGAGTTCGCCACGCTTCTCAATGGTTACATCCGCCTTGCGCGCGCTTTTCGCCACGCCTATTTCCGGTTTGTATTCGCTGCTCTGCCACGTGTTACCTTCCATTTGCCACAATTTTAAACAATCATTATGTCTATTTCTCTTTTTCGTTGACTTGATCAACCATATTTTATCTTTTACAGTATTCAGTACCTCTGCATTAAAACTCCCTATTGTTGGGAAAGGCCTATCACAAGCTTTGGTCATCCCGGACGAGCCCCCAAATTGTAATGTGCGTATTGTCGCTAACCAATAACGATTGTCGAACCTCGATTTGTGTTTCCAACGCACAAAGATTTATTCGCAATAAGTGGAAAAAATATGCTCAAGCGATGTAATAGTAAATACAGCCGTTACTTATCGCAGGCGCTCTGGATCCAGTGCAGTCATTCAATCCTGAAGTCTGGGGACAAGAAGTCTGCACTCTGGATCACAAGCTGCTGCTTATATACACAATCAAGTACAGTAATACAATGAAGATGGTATGGCTTGCATCTATTGGTCCGGGTCTCAGGAATGTCCAAGGGGTCGTCAATCATTGGCTGGTTCATCCTAAGGAATCCAAAGGAGGGGGTCATCTCTGCAGGGGGTATGCTCTGCTCTTCCCGCCAGAATTCCTTACTCTTAAGTAGTTCATAATTCCCTATCATTCATAACTTGCGTATGCACTCTGCGATTCCCTCGCAGAGCGCACCAAACAGTAAGATATGTAACAAGGTTCATTATGATACCACTCATGATATTATTCCTTTAACCCGTTCTGTGTATTTCACTAATATGCATGTAACTCTGATATAACATATAAATACTACTATATTTCGACATAACTGACTATGTGTTGCAACTACCAATAATGTGTACTATTTTATAAGTATGCGTGTTTGTGCAAATGTATGGTAAAAGACCAATTACTGTTGCTGCCACGTGTAGTGGATGCGTACGCCCTTTCACGCCGTAGCGTGCCCTTGTACGTCAAAGCGTACCGTACGCATCTTTTCAGACAAAGACAACCAAGTTTGCTAGACTTTAATTGAAATGACTTTATCCAATTTGCTGACTTCGACAGTATATTCAATCTGTTCTTCTGTACCACCATGTAGTTCATCTGTACTACCAAGTACCTCCACCGGCATTGCACTGATAGCTCTCCATGTCCTCCTAAACTGCCCTATGTTCCTCTCCTTTCTCCTATACCACCTCTCCTCCAGTGTTACTGTCAGGATCTGCCTTTGCCTGTACTGAAACATCGCCTCAGGGTGCTGCTTTGTCTCAGCAGCTCCTGTCTCTGGGACTATGTTGGACCTGATATTATTGTATTTACCATGCAGTATTTCTGATCCACGAAAGGGGCTGCTTATGTGTCCTTGCCTCTTTTCTCACTAGCAGGGGTTAACATGCAGCTCCTGCTAATTACTGCACCTGTTCTCTACTTATTTATGACTGCATCCCTTAGTTCACCTTCGCTGGTCCTTAATATCATTGTTCCTGATGTTGTTGTTCTCATTGTTACTCTTGTTACTTCTCCTGTTTCCTTGGACTACTGCAAGCTGCTAGCCAACATCCCTGTTCCTTGTTTCATTCCACTCAGCCTGTTTACCTACTAACAGCCTCACAAAGAGATCCATTGTTCAGTTTCAGCTATATTTGGTTTGTACCTTTTCCTGCATTATTCTGGACCATGTCTGCTCAATAAATATTGTTATGCTTTCACCATACTCCTGGCTCCATAGCTGTCATTTTCAGCCTGTAGCACAGAAGTGTGACCATTACCCATCCTCCTGCCAAATATCCTTAACTAATTCAACCCAATCTCCTGTCAGTTCAACTGCTTAGCCTCCAATTCCTCTGTTACCCATCTGGACCACTAAATTTGAAGTTCCTTTTGCTCCTTCTGTCTTTCTCTTTCCCCTCCCTCTAGAATATATGCTGTCACAAGCAGGGCCAGTTTAAGGGAAGGGAGGCCCCCGGGCTAAGGATACTGTGAGGGCCCCACCCATGAGGCCCCACAGCCATGAGGCCCATTCCCCTGTGAACTTACCTCCTTCCGTTGTTCCACTCCCTGTAGCAATTACGTGGCGCACAGTATTCTCCTTACTGAGGAGATCTTGTGAGAGTGAGACTATGAGTCATAGTCTCACTATCACGAGATCTCCTTGGTAAGAAGATCACTGTGCGCCGCGTAAGTCGTACAGTGACAGCAGGCAGCGAACAACATAACATTTGCTGTTAGCTGCCTGCCATTTTCCTTGAACAGGTGACAGTCGGAGCCGGGGGCGGGGACGCCCCAGACCCAAAGAATGCCTGTGGGCCCCCCAGCTGCCCGAGGCCCCTGGGCTGTAGCCCCCTTTAGCCCTATTGTTAATCCGGCTCTGGTCACAAGCAGGGTCCTCCACCCAATGTCTCATGTCTGCCCAGTCTCTGTCTTCCTAGTTTGTCCCTGTCATGTCTTATGCCGAATCGTTTCTGCATGTCATGTGATTTGTTCTGCTTATTGCTTCCATGCATTTATCATTCTGCACTGTGTTATCATGTTCAATGCTTTCATATATGGTATATCTGTACTGCTGTGGTAGGCAATATGGAATCTGTGGCACCATAAATGATAACAATAATAATTTGTACAACTGAAATTAGACGGTTTACTGCTGTTTATTATTACTGATGAGTAGACCATATTCTCAATTTTCCTTTCCTAAAACCAAGATTCATTACAATTTACCGCCTCAATTCTACTAGTATTGTACAATGTAAATGTACCCAGCAAAAAGACAAATACTGAAAGAAATATGTTGCACATTTTTTCACATACTGGTATCCAAGGGGAAAATCCTGGTGAGACAAATGGGAGCAACACATTTATGAAAAATGTCTGTTTGACGCAGTGAGTTGCCATAAGCACTAGTTCTGCTGTCACAAATTCCATATTATTTATTCATGTCATGTGGAAAGAGGTTCCAAATATGAGTACAGCAGAAAGAGTGAATGTAATGCCTGCCTTGTGGTGTTTTCTGTACAATGCTGGAGCTGGAAATCACTCCTATGCAGAGATGGAGAGCCAATCTAACAGAACACATCAACATGCATTTCATATTCTTGGAATCTTCCTCAGAAAAATATAAAGTAGGAGGATAGGACTTGACTGAACTAAAAAAAGCTGCTACCATTGATACAATCCTTCAACAGACTGTCAGTCTAAGAGGAGGAGTGATTTCTTGTTCCATCACTGTGTGCAAAGCACCACCAGATGTACGCACATTTGTATCTCCTTTGTTTTCATAATATTGATGTATATATTTATATATACATATTAATTAAGCTCCAAAAGGTTGCACTCCCTTTATTTTGTGTATATACAGCACCATATATGTATACGTGCATTCTCCACTTAATCCAATTAATTTGCTGCTTACATTTATTTGTGGTCAGATTTTATTTCCTATATACCCATATACTCAGAAAAACTCCAGTTTCCGCTTGCTCATCTTAATACAATGAACTTCACCCATTTGTCTATAATTCTCTCCCCTCTCATTGGTGATCAGTGAATACTCTAATACTGAATATGCACCCAACACATTTAGACCCCTCTTGCCCCTTTAAGAAAAATAACCTGCACCTTCGTATAACTTTGGTAGCCCATTATTTGGTGCTTGGTGGTTTGGAGAGCCAATATAAAGGAATCACAGCAATTTCATGGAATTAATTGGAGTCTAACAAGATGAAGGCTACCATTCGAGACTGACAAGATGTTATAGACGACAAGGAGTGATCAGAATAGGAACGGGTACTGGAGAGCAGGTTACCAGGATAAGCTGAGAATCAAATAGCACAGGATACCAGGATCTGCTGCATAGGAACGGATACACAATACCAGGATACCAGAATTAGATGAGAAGTAAGGAATGCTGGATACCAGAATCTGTTGCATATTAATAGATACAGGATACCAGGATTAGCTGTGAAGCAATTAGTACTGGATACCAGGTTCTGTAGAATAGGAACAGATACGGATATCAGAATTAGATGAGAAGCATATAGCGCTGGATATCAGGATCTGCTGAATAGGAACGGACAGAGGATATCAGGATTAGCCGAAAAGCATATGGCATGGATACCAGGACCTGATGAACAGACACGGATACAGGATACCAGGATACAGAGGAGTCAAATAATCCAGCAGTTTAGCAGGCCAGAGCAGGAAGTTTATATACTGTGGGGGATGACGGGGCGGGAAAAACTAGCCTATGGCTGAATAAGGAAAAGCCTAAAAGACAGGACCTGTTTTGCACACCGGACCCTGGTAAATGAGCCGGAGGGTCTGGTGTCTGACACAATATAAGCATCGGAGGAGAATTAGTAAAGTGTCAAACTGTAGTGACTTTGGAACTTTGATGTTCAATTTGTAAACCATGCAATTTACTAAAGACCAAACTGCACATCAAAGCGCATTATTTTAAAACTGCAATCCCGATATTTATACATAGAAAGTATACACACTGTGGCATTTATCAAATTGCAGTTTGCCAAACCACATGACAAACCAGCACTTATTAGAAAGAAAAAAAAAGACATGATTCTAATAGGCAAGATAGCTTCATGCTGTTTGATCTACCTTGCTTGTTGGAATGGGGAATAAATAAGTAAATAAAATAAAAAAATCTTCTCCTTTCCATTTTCTCAAAACCCAACCTTATGAGCATCGGGCCCTGTCCTCTAGGGGGGTATCAAAAAATGATCAGGCCCCTGCACCCAAAGAGCACAGGCTCTATGCTGAGTAGAACTGGGCCCCTCCTGGTACCCCTGGACATTGGATACCAAGGGCTAGATTTACTAAGCGGCGGGTTTGAAAAAGTGGGGATGTTGCCTATAGCAACCAATCAGATTCTAGCTGTCATTTATTTAGTACCTTCTAAAAAATGACAGCTAGAATCTGATTGGTTGCTATAGGCAACATCCCCACTTTTTCAAACCCGCAGCTTAGTAAATCTAGCCCCAAGTGTAATACTCTCAAAATAGTGCATGCTAGTGTGCAATAGTACCCACATCGTAAAAAAAATACATAATAGTGCCCCCATAATCAAATAAATAAATAAATAATAGTGTCCCTGTAGTATGAAAAAAATATTAGTGCCTCCTGGTTTAAAACAATAATTTAACCTCTCACTAAAGGGATGATATCCCAGATCTATAATTGGCTTATAGATTATACTTTCGATACTCCAGGCCGACATGAGCGGGAATGGGAAAACGACTTGGGTCCTCCTCCAGACGACTTATGCTGGGAGGAGGTCAGGGAGGGGATTGCCAAGAGCTCGATCTCTACTTTGATTAAGGAAACTGCTTATAAAGTGTACTATAGGTGGTACTATACTCCTGATAAGCTGTCTCGAATGTTTCCTACGGCTGGCGGGAATGTGGCCAGAGAGGTACGACCTGCCCTTGCATAGTTCCTTTCTGGAACATGGTTCTTACACTCATAAATTCTGTGTCAGAACAATCGATAAGTAAGGATCCCTGGTCATTCCTTCTCTCTCGCCCTATACCTGATGAGAGCGCGCCTTCTAACAAGCTTATCTCCCATATTCTGGCAGCCACTAAATCCCTAATAGCAAAGCACTGAAAAGACCCTAGGGCTCTCTCTATGCAGGAGTTACGGTCATACATGGGACATGTCGCAAGCATGGAGAGCATAACATGCTACCTCCATGATAAATCATATAACTATGATAATGTCTGGGCTCCGTGGTACTTACTAGAAAGCCGTAGCTGCCTATCCAATACGGCTCCTCCTCCTGCAGATGGAACGTAGCTCGTGGGCCGCCTCTGGACCCCCCCAGGTTGGATATGGCGTGAGGATGGTGAGTAATGTCTGTACGCTACTTCTCTTTCGGGTAGTCATTGTAACTGTGTTTCCCAGCTTTTCTTAGCAATGTTCCAAGACAGCGTGCCTATTTATTTATTAGCTATATTGTTGACTATATTTGTGCCTTTCTACTCCCCTCCCCTCCCTTCCTTTCTCACGCCCCCATTGATATAAAAGTATAAAACTCAGAGGGAACACCTTGATTACTAAGTTTTTTCTTGTTAAAAATGTTGTCTGTACTGTTTCTGTTGTTTCCTCTTCAAATAAAGTTTAAAAAAAAAAAACAATAATTTGAATTTGCTGCCTTCATCAAGAAATCATTATCCAATGTAAAGATGGACAATGAATTTGGCAAATAAAAAGAAACTCTATGGACAATGAGTTACGCTTCTGTGACCCAAGCTACTTAATTGCCAGACAGCCAATCAGAAGTGGTTTCTTATCTGTGGTTGGCTCATCGATTTAAGGGGCCACTCCTGATTGGCTGCATGGTTATATTTGTACCATTAATTTGTTATTATGCAAAAAACTATGCACTTAAAAGTCTACCTTGATTGTAATCAAGAATAAAGTTAGATTATTTCACTGTCTTTTATTGTAAATACTGAATTAACTGCACATCATGTTGAATGTGTACTAATAATGTGGACATTTAAACTAATACATACTATACCACCATAGCTTAATAATTAATAATTAAAAATTGTGATTGCTAATTGCATTTTAGTTGTTGTCTTCTTAAATTATGCCTCTCAATGAGATAGCATGCACTGAAAGACAGAAAGGTGACATTTAAACCATGTTCAATTTAATCACCATTTTGTCTCCTTTGCATAATTCATTTTTATTGGTCAATATGTGATATCTTTTCATGCTGCAAAAATCGTTTAATGTTGGTGTTGATTATGCCAAACAAATGACAAATAAAATGTAACAATAATTAATTTCAAAGCAGGATTTTCTAGGCCAATGCTCATGATGTAACAAAGAAGTCACCCCAAAACTTTCTTTAGCAGCAGAAAGAAAGACAGAGAATTTCATTTGGACTCCCCATAAAACCTGAAAAGGTTGTAGAATAACTTCTTTTAATCTCAGTCGTAAAACTTGGGTGGGCAAAATTCCCTCCATCCTGAGAGAGTTGACTATTCTGAGGTTTTTATGGGGATGGATATAGTGATCTGCTTTTAGAAAGTGCTATTTTATGCCTTGACCTGCCTTTCTCTATAGACAGCACACATTGCTCTCCAAATCTTCCTCCCCCAACTTTAAACATTTATGGAGGCTCTTAGACAGCCTTGGCTGAGAGCCATTGACCTACAGGGTGATATGTTTGTGATAGGAACACAACAGATCTACACGTCATGGCTTATGTCTTTCTTTCACTATTTCTTCAAATTGGAATGAAAATAATTACTGGGATGGACAGTCTATTAAACTCAAGAGTAATCTCTTTAACATCCCCAGTTTTGTTGAGAAGAAATAAAAGATTGAAAAAAATACTACTTGTATTTTAAAGTATTTCATTTTCAATTTTTCTAATTTATTTTATTTATCAAGTTAAAATATTTCTAAAAAAAAGTTATGGTACATATCAATGAAAAGTATTCTATTTTAATGTTATACTTGTGTGGTGCCTAACTGGTATATTGTGAAGTGTGTGCTGTATTAGTTCTTAGCAGTACAAAAAAACTCATTATATATTTTTTTATTTTGCATTTGCTTCATGAGATTGGCTTCCACAGCAGCGGAGCATAGCACGGCTAGTAATTCCACTAAAGCCCAGTTAAGTTTCAGAAAGCTTTATAAATTACTACCATGTGATAATTTATATGTTTATTGTCATCAATATTGTTATATATGTTTAGTGCTATTCAGGGTTGGTCAATTTACTGCATTTATTTTTCCTATTGTTTACTCTATGTCCATTTTTCACGTTTTCAAGAAATATTTTATTTCTTTCAAGGCCATACCACTCTCTTCCTGTTGTGTATTGTCATATTATCACGCCTTGTAGTAAACATTAATAGTATGTTAAGCAATACAGTTTGTAAACCAGTGCTACAGTTACTAATATTTTCATAAAATTGCCAGGAACACTGTACTATGCTTTTCTGTGCATGTCAGGCAGTCAAAATACAGAGCACCACACCAGCATAGCTATAATATATGGTGATTTTCCTAGTGGATATATAACTATATAAACCCTTAGATTGTATGTCATATAAAATAAGTACTGAGATCTGTACAACCAGAGGAGAGCAGTTGGGAGGATTGAAGGCATTACTAGCAGAGTACTGAGTAGGTTCAAAGATGCATCTCATTTTGTGAAGCAGTTCTGAAATTTCTTTTGTTTTGTGAGAACTGAAATGAGATAAAGGGGGGTCCATATTTAGGGGAGTTCTA
The DNA here is from genome assembly GCF_038048845.1 of Mixophyes fleayi. Lineage (NCBI taxonomy): Eukaryota > Metazoa > Chordata > Amphibia > Anura > Limnodynastidae > Mixophyes > Mixophyes fleayi. The sequence continues at coordinate 265,717,228 of NC_134402.1, forward strand.
TTTAACAGACACTTGCTACATGTTAAAAAAAACAGTCCTGGAGATAAATGTATCAAGCTTCGATTTGGCATATTCAGCGATTTTCTCAGGCGATTTTAAACTCGCCGATGTATTAAAGTGTGAGTTTTTTTTCAAAATCGCCATTCCTAAAATCGCTACAAATCGCAGTCCCGACGTTTTGCCACTCTGGCAATACAAGTCGCAATGTGTATGGAGCTGTAATTTTGCAAACTCGGCCGAGATGTGAAAATCGCCAGAATCAATACGCTGCTTTGGATAGGCAAGATTAGCAAACACATCACTGTTACACTGCTGGTCAATGTTAATATAACAGGAGGCATGTTAATCATGATTTCTGGTTTAGAGGGGCAAGAATGATTATTTGTCTTACGGGGACAAATTATGTTAATAATAAATTAGTGGCGTAAATTTCTATAATGATTATATGTAGGTTTTTTTTATTTTTATTATTATTGTTGTTGTTGTTGTTGTTGTTGTTGTTATTATTATTATTATATTGGCTTATTATGTAATTACCAGTGGGCAATAATTTTCTTTTTAATGATGTGGCAACACTTAATATTTCCAGATGGTGACACCTTTTAAAGAACATACTTGTGACACTGCAACACGCTGCTTTGTATAGGCATGATTAGCAAATCAGCCATTGGTCTATGCAGGCTAATAAGGGCTATAAAAAGAGACCCAAATGGGCATTAATCTGAGGGAGGTTTTAAATGGAGTTAATAGGAAATGTGTTGTTGGGCAATATCAGATTTTGGAGTCAGCACAGAGAGGGAGAGAGGAACATCCCCAGTACCAGGCTCCTCTTAGGCTGTGCAGGCCTTGTGGGTTATTATTATTATTTTTTATGTGATGTTTAAATCATCTAAATTTATTTATGTTTCCTTTTAGGTGACTCAGGGTATGGGTGGCAATCTTGGTTTATCATACGTCCATTGAATCCATAGTCACCTGCCCAATACAGAAATAATGAGGCGCACACAGCCACTAGAGGGGTGATAGGACTTACCTTTGACCTTTTGAAGTCCACAATCAGGTGCCTTGATAAATTTGGCCATGTGCTTCTCTATGTCACAGGTAAGGTGGCTGATATCATGTTGTCGTGCTGTCTGTGGCATATTTTGGCCCTAAACCAAATTGTACACCTAACACCAGTAGTTGACAGTAATGAAGCAGGTGAGCTCATTCCAGCAGCTGATGTGGATAAAACATAGGAGGGGAGGCAGGTCAGAGAAAGGATATTCCAGACTTATTTTTCAGGTGAGTATGTTCTTTAATTGTGTAACTATTTTGATAGTAACCTTGATTTTTAGTTTTATCTATTCTTGTAGAATCAACATCATTATCAACATCATAAGCACAGGACTATTTTGGTAAAACCAATAACCTAATATGAAGGGTATATGTATGTTTATTGAAATAACCATTTAAGCATCATTGGAAGATAAAAAAACAAAATCAAAAGTTTACCCAAATTGCTCTTCTAAGACAATCAAGTTTGCTAAGTGTACATAAAGTAAATATATATTTTCTACCTACATTTTTGACAACACAAACAACACAATCTGCCCAATGACATTTGTCTGATTTTCAGAAAGATAAAAAAGGCACTTTGCCACGAATCCATAAATGTCTCTCTTCAATTGTTTTGGCTGCAAGCTCAGGTGTCTTTGGCTGGCTTGTAAAAACCCGTCTTCCACCTCTGATACAGCCACTTGTACGCACTGGAGTAGCAGGCAATGATGGGCTTGGGGTAGTGCTGCCACTGCTGCCAAGTGATGATGAGGACACCATTAGCCGTGACAATAATTGGCCACAGACAGACACTAAATTTCCAGAAAGCTCACAAACAGCCCCAGTTAAATTGTTTAGTTCCGTGTTCATTTGGATAAGTGTTGAATCTATCCTTTCAAAGGAGGTACTAAGCATCTAAACCCTTTTGTGAGCTGACGCTGTATTCCCCTCAGATGTCCTGATGGAATGCCACCACATTTCCTTCTACCCGACTAAAATTCTGAATGGATTCAGCCAAAATATGCAGGTTGAGGTTGGCTGGGTGTGGAAGTTGGTGGGCTGGTTGTTGGTGCAGCCCACACACACTCCTCAATCTCCTGCAGGGTAGACACTGTTTCTAAGGTGACTTACTCCTCAGTTTCCACGCCTGGTTCCTCTGTTTGTGGTGTGTCTACGTTGGTCTCCCTTGCGCCTTGTGATGTTCCTTAGAAGAGGGGGAAAAAACATTAATAACCATTATCGGGACAAAAGCAGTTACAGCTGTTTTTCCTGACAGGCAAATCTTTAATAGCATTTCCCCCCCCACTACAACATAGGTGGATTTAACTTCTAAGGAGTCATCCGCCTCCTGCTGGTGCTGTCTGCGTGTGTAGAAAATTTTGAAAGGTTTAATATTAAAATATTTATCTTGTGCAAAAAAGGTTCATCATAAAAATAAAAACACAGAAAAAAAAGTACATTATTTAAAAATGTTCAAGCTTCTGTTTTCAATGTATAGAACAATCAAACATTTACATGCTGCAGGATTACTGTTTGACCATAAAGAATAAACATTTGAACCGTTATAAATCACTCACCAGCATTATGTTGGGATAGAGGTCTGTCCGTGTCCCGCACGTTAATTCCCTAAAGGAGCTTAATTAATTGGGATGAGCTGTTTGAACTCCTCCTCATATGAGATGTATGTCATCAGCAGAGCAGGCTCACCACCAGACCCTGTAGCTGCTCTTCTCTCTTCTGCCATCTTCTCCTTCGCTCTCCTTTTAATATCAAAAATTCTTTAGCGGCAGTTTTCTATGGTATGTGTTATGGGGCCCACCACATTGACCACATCATATAATTGTGACCACAGCTGCTTTTTACGTGCAAAAGTGATCTTTGCAGCTAGACTCTCCACAATCCGCTCATTCATGAGTCTAAATTGTATTCAGGCATATAATATTTGGCAAAACTGAAGCTCACATTGCTCCCAAACTTCATCTTCCTCCAACTCCTGCTCCTTGTCACCTCCTTGCTCCTCTCTCTCTTCCTCCCAACTCTGCCTAGACTCCTCACCTCTCCTTTATCTCACCATCCTGATAGACAAAGAACACATGGGAAAGACAAAACAGCAAATTAATACACTCACAAACCAAGCACAGGGAAAATACTGAAAACACAAAAAAAGCCACCAAAAAAATAATAATAATAAGCACACAGACAATGAGACAAACAATGGCAGCTAAAGCAAATAAGACACCCCCCCCACCCACAAATCTTACTTTCCACACTTCTTTACAAACAATCACTTCTCTCCTGCTCTGTCCACTGCTCTATCTATACTCCTGAATCCCCTATCAACTCAAATAAGGTTTTAGTCTGCTTTTTATAATGTTAGTGAGGTCAAAATTGTGCAAGTTTTCCATGTGAAACTTGCAACCAATCAGAAAGGAGTATTGGTTTGAAAATAGCGATTTTACAACCACAACACAGGCAATTTGAGAGTTTCTAAAATTAATATAACCCCCT